>NW_008690845.1:0-16307 GCF_000695815.1 Acanthisitta chloris | reverse complement strand
TCCCCCAGATGACAGAAAGCATTTGCCCTCACATTCTGTTTTTCAATGGAGCAAAGAAATCGCAAGAAAGGGAGAAAGGATCTTTCAAACAACCAAGATTCAAAGCATGTAGTGCTTTGAAAATCAATACAGCAACCTTGAACATGAGATCTTTGTGTGAGGAGCTAGTGCAACAGTTCGGTAGGGAACAGAAAATGCTAGATAATGATTTCTGAACCAGACACATGTAATGCTCTGGTCCATTCAGCAGGTTTAGGGGAGGATAATTTTGAATTACTCTGGGTGGTGCGCAGGAGAAATAACACAATTCTTAGGAGGTTTGACAAGAAATAATTTTTAATTACAAACTTTGGATCATGCCTGTGGAATAAGACACTTGGCAAAAGGCAAATCAGTAAACTTCACAGCATTCAAACGCAGTGCAAACTTTGACTCAGCACACCTTGGAGAACAAATCCCTTAGCCAGGCACTGATCACGGCACTTAGTGAGTCATTAAGGGGATACTGCTCACTGCTGCTTGCAATTTATATATTGAGAAGAAGACAAGAGAAGAAAAATCCTTTTCTACACTTTGCCAATTAGCTTCTTGTGCAAACAAAACTCAAACATTTTGATTATTGTTGCAATATTCAATAGGACAGAATGTTACCATGCAAACCACATATAAATTCAGTTCTTTTCCTCTGTGCTATGGTTCAAAGAAATCAATCCAAGAGCATAATACTGTTAAGGAAGCATTCCTTTAATTATGGTACTGAGTGCACGGGGTATCACTCCTCCTATCACACACCTTGGCTCCAAACAGGACAGCTTATATTTCAGCAAATCATAGGTATTCCTCATATTTCCAAGAACTAATGCATGTATACTAATTATTTCCTAAAATTCATTATCATGTCTCCACCCTCTTCAACCTGTGCATTCAATTGAGGTGGTGGTCATTGAGGGTCTTCTGTGACCATAGTCATATAGTCCCATAGTCTTCATCACCTGTCCTCTGTATGAACTCTCTTACTTGGCTCATAGTTGTTCCGTGTCTTGATTCCAAATCCCACAGCTGGTTTCAGCAGGTATTAGTTCCTTATTGTTCCAGAGGGCTTGCTCCACAGACCCTCTGAACGATTGTTTGTTATTGCTTCACTTCAGGAAAACAATGCAAGTTGTGTATAGCTTAAGTGACTACAAAGTTCTATGGTTAATTATTGCTAAAGCTGCAATTCCCTACCTTCCCTTATTCAGTTGTTTGAATTGTTTTATATTGAAATGTGGCCACTTATGTGAACAACTGCTGCATGCTTACACATGTTATAAAGTTCTTGGGTTTGTGCTAAGCAAACAATACAAAAAACAGATCATTGCACTTGGCACTATATGTCAACCCTGGTACCTTAATTGTGAGAATACGAGGAATGTCAGTTTCCTCTTTTTGCCAATTCATACTCCTCCCACTTATCAAACAAGATAACTCAACAGAATAATGGAAGGAAGCAAGTTCCAGTTTCTTTTTTATTTTACAACACTGACTATTCACCAGTACTACTATTCTCTTTGTTCTTGAAAGCAGTAATTTTTTTGTTCACAATGGGAAGTTGTTCGGCATATAAATACTTTTCTATGATTCTCATATACCAAAGACGTTAAACTCTGAAAGAAGATTCTTATGTACTTTATTAGTTGAACCTCAACAGATTTCATTAGAGATGAATTTTCATTTTCATCATTGATAGTATATCTATGGTAAATGTGATAGAGAAAAATAATTTAAAAGAAGCCTCTATATTACAGAAAAAAATGGAATTAGAAAGTAAATTTCCTAGAGTATTTTCAAAATACGAGTATTTTGCACATATTATTGTTAATTATTTACAATCTCTTATAAATCTTTTTCTGGAACATGACTTAGGTGTTTGGTCACAAACTGAACAGAAGTCTGTATTATAGCACATAATGGACATTTTAAAAATACCTGGCAATGCAATAGGGTAAATGAGTTATACATTAATATTTGCAAAGATGTATCTTCTAATTAAATTTTCATCAGGAAAAGAAGTTGAAATTTTAAAATTCTTAATTAATTTAATTAATGTTGATATGCTGTTTTGATTAACTTCTTATAATATTTTATTTCATTTATTAATATTTATTAGGGCAGAATGGTATTTTACATTAAGTATCTTATGTTAGAACATTTTGAAGAAGTGTTGATTAATGTTTAATTTGAAATTTTATCATTTGGAGGTGTTTGGAAGAAGTTTGAAATATTTGTTTTTCCAATTGAATGGAGACACAAAAAATAAAACCAACTCTCCTAACTGTGATTTGAATTGAAGCTAAACATTGTGATTAAGTTCCCATCAGCTATAAATATGGTGAAGGGCCTAGAGGGGAAGCTATACAAGGAGCAAATAAGGTCACTCGGTCTGTTCAGCCTGGAGAAGAGGAGACTGAGGGGGAATTTCATAGCAGTCTACAACTTCCTTGAAAGGGAAAGCTGAGGGGCAGGCACTGATCTCTTTTTTCTGGTGACCAGTGACAGGGTCCAAGAGAATGGAACGAAACTGTGTCAGAGGATATTTAGGTTTAATATCAGGAACATCTTCTTCACACAGTGGGTGGTTGGGCACTGGAACAGGCTCTCAGGGAAGTGCTCACAGCATCAAGCCTGATGGAGTTCAAGAAGGTTTTGGACAACACTCTCAGGTGTGTATTTTGATTCTTAAGGTGGTCCTAGTTGCAGGGCCAGGAGTTGCACGTTGATGATTCTTGTGGGTCCCTTCCAGCTCAGCATATTCTATGATTCAGTGAATTATATTTGTGTTCTGAGCCATTACAAGTCAGATACTTTTAAATATTAAATCTAATTTCTGATATGTGGTGGATATTCTCCTTTGTTTCTTTGTTTTATTGTGTTTTTTTGTTATAACCTTACCAATCCTGTCCTTTAACTTTTATAAATTCTCCATTTACCTGAAGTGTATGAATAGGGTTGATGAATATGAAGAGCAAGTAACTCAAGACAGATATATTATTCTGAATCATTAATACTGGTCCTAATTAACAAGAATTTTTTTCTTTTTTAAATATATGTATGTTTCTTGTTACAAATGGAACTTAATTACACTTATTACTCAATTATTAAACTACATTTTTTCACATTGCCATCAGTACAAAATTTTGCATGTAAATATATTTTTTAAAAGGCATGTAGTTGGCATCCAGTCACTAGTGGCTTTCTCCAGTTCTGTTTAATATCTTTATCGATGTTCTGGATGAAGACACAGCGAGGTGATGGAGGCATCATCCTGGAAGGTGTTCAAGAAACAACTGGATGTGGCACTTAGTGCCATGGTCTAGTTGACAAAGTGGCGATCAGACAAAGGTTGGACTTGATGATCTTGGACATCTTTTCCAACCTAGATGATTCCCTGATTCTGTGAAATTGTGCAATAGAAACCCAAAGAAAATCTAAACAGTATCCTATGCAGATGGTCAAGGAGGTAGAAAAGAGGTAATACAGTATTAACCTACCCATTTTATTCACTGTTGTGGTTTAACCCCAGACAGCAACTAAGTACCACACAGCCACTTGCACACCCCACCCCATCCCATGCTGTTGGGATGGAGAGGAGAATTGGAAACAGGTAAAACCCATAGGTTGACATAAGAACAGCTTAATAATTGAAATAAAGTAAATGTAGGAATATTCATGAAAAGAGATAATAAAAGGAGAGTGAGGAATAGAACACAAGAACCACAGAATCACAGAATCATCAAATAGCTAGGGTGGGAAGGGACCTCTGGAGATCATCTATCACTTTTCCAGTCCTTTAATACATACACACAGGTCACGTTTCCTTACTCTGTGGGTTATCCCTGTAAAGGTCTGTTGGGTTTGTTTAGTCCATGACTTTGGGTTTCATCTGTCATAACAGTTTCAGGGTAGGAAAGATGGTGGGTAGTGCTGTGCTGCAAGCTGAGGTAAGTTCCGATTCCATCGCTGTTGCCCTTGTTCAGCTTCATCACAGTTTGTTCTTCATTAATCTGAGTGATTTTTTCTTTAATACTCTTGGTATGGCATAGAGCCACCACGGAAGTAATGATATACAGTGTTATATAGTAATTAACATTATATAACTTAAGTCGTTGCCTATTTTCACTCAAAATCAAATCCTCTAGAGGTACACACCAGACTCCCACATTATCCACCATGTGCACCCGAGTCCTTGAGCAAAAGCAATCCCACAGATGGGTTTGCCTTTGCCTGAGGCAGGAATAACCCAGACTGTTTTCCCCAGCATATATTTTAGTATGCACTGCAGGAACTCTATCCCCTTCTGCAGATTTGATTGGGCAGGGTCAGACCAATTGGCAGATCTTCTAGTTTTGGCTAACCAGGTGGCCTTTACTAAATGTGTATCCCAATGTTTGAAGGTCCCACCACCCTTTGCTCTCAGTGTAGGGTTTAACAGTCCATGACATCTTTTGATTTTCCTGGAGGCTGGTGCATGTTAGGGGATGTGATATACTTAGCTTATTCTTACAACATCTGTCAAAACTTACACATTTGAAAGCATTCATCTAGAGAGAATTATGTAGTTGCCTGTCAGGCTAAGTAATTTGTTTAATGGCTAGGGCTAAAAGATTCTCAATTAATTGCTTTGAAGATTAGCAGAATCTGTTATATGCAACAAAATGCATGTTTGGGGCCAGACATCATCTCAAAACCAATTTGAATTTGTAACATCTATAAAAATTAGAACCAATCATTCACAACTGAAATTCAAGTTCTGAAATTGTATCTGCCTTGATCAAATGTCTCCAGATGAACAGAATAAATGATTTGCTGTCAGATTAAAGAAAAAAAAAGATAAGAAAAAAGGAAAAATAGGCTGTGTTCTTTTCATGTCTGTAATTATCCACACTGCTGATTCTTTTGACTCTTGTAGCTGGAGTGTGTTGTTTCTCATGCAGGATCAAGCCTGGCCTCAAAGCAGGTATGGAGCCAGTTGCTCAGTCCTTTTCCAGATTGGGTGCATATATCTTAAAGAAAGCTAGCAGGTGCCAGACCATTGTTTCTTGGATATTCAGGGTTGGTAATATAGGCTGTCTTTGCTGGCATATACTCTCTCTGCAAAAACTGCAACTTCTATTTATTATCAAGAAGGAGCAAAAAAATCAAGGAAGACAGATTGCTTTCATGTCTGATCCTCTAATAAAATGAAGAAGCAGTGATGCACAAATATTTTTTTGCTGTTAATAGGTAATTCATGATGTATAATATAAAAACTTGACTTGCTACCAAAGCAAGTATTATTAACATTCAGTTTTAAAACAACGCATTTGGCTAGGGATGTACTGTTGATTGCAATATTTCTCAGATATATTCTGGGGAAAGAGAACATTATATTTCTTTGTGTTTCTAAGCTAATTCTGCCTTATAGAAGGCTGTTGTCCTAGGAGTAGGATGATGCAACTATCAATATATGTCAAGCTGACAACACTCAGGTGTTTTACATTGGCATGTAATCCTGATTGTGTGAATTTCTTTTCATAGTCTGCATCAAAGGGTGTCTATTTGTTTGACTGTGGATTGAAGAGGAAAAATTCTAAGCAGGAACTTCAAAGAAGGCATGAAATAATTTTTAAAACATTTTACATGCAAGTGTTTGTGCAGAAAGGACTTAGATGAAAGAGTTGAGGGACTGGAATGGTTGAGAGATGTTGAAGACAGTTGTAAGGTGACATGTGGCTGGAAAAAAAAAAGAGGTTTGGGACACATGGATGATCAGCTGAAGAAAAGGAGAATTTGAGAACTTTAGAGCAACAATGAAAACACTCAGGACAGAGAGAGATGGAGGATCAGGAACTAGGATCCCTCTGTTGCATTCTTCTGAATATGTCTCTTCCTCATGGAAACTGAAGAATGGGGGATTTTTGGCCTGCTAGGATAAGGGGATGATTCATGCTCATGCTTTGTGCAGTAGAAGAAAATGTAGATATTCAGGCAGTATTCCATCATTATGTGGTCAAAGGTCTGTGCTCATTATCTCTCTTATATCAGGATGTTTTGACTGTGTGACCTGTTTTTTTCTGGCCCTCGTGTGATCCACTATTTAGGAAAACTTTTCTGTTTTAGCTAATAACCATGCTAAAGATGCATACCTGAATGCAGACAAAATGTTAGCCTTGCATTACGTGGATTAAGTAGGCAAATGCAGATCCTTTGCCCTTGCAATAAGCATGGCATAAAGGATAAATACAAGCTGAAAAGGCAAAATGTATTGATTGTGTAATCATTAGCAGCCACAGGAACTTCCTTGTCTAAGGCAGTTAATGTGTCAAATAATGATATGAGAAAATTTTGCCAAAATTAAGACCTAGAGAAATTCTAAGTTGTGGTATCTTTGCTGAGAAAATAAATTAATATCATATGTATATATAAATCACAAACTGTTCCTATAATGAAAAAACAGAAACATGGACAGGAAAATTCAGATGGCAAATAGTAGTTAAAATGGTCAGGTTGGATACACATGAAACTACACGGATCACAAGAGAACATGTGAGAGGACAGAGAGGAAGGAACTGGATTCTGAAACCGAGGAGTAATAATGAGGAAAAATTATGTAATGGAAAACAGAGGGAACACCAAAAAGGTTTTGCAGTCTGAGTGTAAAGAATGAAAATACATTGTTATTGGAAAATTATTGGAGTAATGAAAAATCAGAAAAACAAAATTCATGACAAACAATACAGCTGTATTCTTTTCAGTTACTAGACAAGGCAAAACTGTGGTTGAATTTGCATTAACATTTTCTTAGAGGGCAAATGGACCAGCAAAATACCCACATACAGAAGGGAGTCACTTGAGGTGCAATTGTAGAGGACCTTTCTCATTAGTATGTAGAAAACCTAGTTAAATAGTGCACGTTACATTAGGAACACAGTATTAAGTTAGATCCTTGTGGCAGGCAGAATACACTATCAGAAGACCAGAGCAAGTGAAGGAAGAGGAGGTAGTGATACCCATTTTTGCACCAGTGGTAGAAACTGGAGTTTTTGTGCAGGGGAGGAAGGGTAGAAGAAATGAGTCTACAGAGTACTGTGATCTCTTCCGCATGCCCTACACCCTCACTCATTTCTGTTGACTGCTCTGTAATCTGTAGTTCATATGCCTTTAATCTAGTACATTTTGAAACAAGCCATGCCAAAACTAAATGTCTCAGCTTAGTTTTATGTTTGCAGTTGATGTGTATTCTCATAACATTTGGAGTCAAAAAAATTAATCCAAAAAATTTGGCTGTCTGGTATTCAAACTATGAGTTTTGATCCACAGCTGCATATCACCAATATAGTAAATAATACTAATAGTTTTTTAAAAGTGGAAAAATAAGTGGCTGTTATATAAAAGCAATCTAGGTTTTCTGTAGACTATGTATCAGTAAACAAAACCAACAGTATCAGTTGTATCCTTACTTCAAATACAAACTTAAATGCTAAGGTTTTTTGTCTTATTGGGGTATTCTGAGAATAAAAGTCTGTAACAAAGTAGGTGTCTATTTTCAGGTCTCTTTTTTTTCCCTGAGTTTTATGGTGTATTATTTTACCTTATGGCTATTTGCTAATAAATGCAGCTTAAGTTTAGCAATAAGAAGTTTCTTTAGGAGGATTTTGAGCTTAAAAGCACTGAAATAAGAAATATCTTGCTATTCTTGCATTTTGCAGTGGTTTATTTCTGTATCCAGAAGACTTTCATATTTGATAGCTATTGAAAGGTGGTGCATATGCCAAAGACATTGTATTCATATTATTGGTAGTTACTGAGAAACATTATGTAACAATGTGTCATACTGCCATAATTTAAATTTTTTGAGCATTTTTTCACTGCATAAACTGCTAATTTCTAGGCAAACAGCTGCATTCTGAATTATTTAGAGCACTTGTTCTTTTGCTAATTGACAGTTAATTGATGCTTTGAGAGCCAGTCAGCTAAACAGCATGTAAATGGATTCAGGCCTTACTTCTCATGGAGACAGGAGACAGCTTATGAACTTCTTCCACCAGGACAGCTACTCTCTTCTCTCGCCAGAAACAGCCTGGAGAAGTTACTGCATGTAGAGCTACTTCCCTAAAATGTTCCCTCTTCTGCTAGGAACTTGTAGTTCTTCTTCCAGAGGTGGTACCTTTCTTTAAAGGAATTGCTGAAGTATTTATTTATGAAATGCCTTGCTTTACTTAGTCTTATGTTATGTATCTCTCTTCAAATCTCATACTCATATATATTAATGGCTTTGGACCAAATGGCACAGCACACAAGAACAGCAACTTGCAAATTCTCTACTTTATTTTGCAGTGGTGGAAAGAGTATCTGATTTTGTACTTCTAATGTGTTACTTCTCCCCACCTATTTATTTCTGAATAAATTTTGTTAATTGGAAATACCTTGCCCACTGGATCAATGCCTCCTCTCTTACTGTAATGTAACTATAATGGTTGCATTCTGTATTTCAATACTGGCTTCAACTGCACTCTCCATCTAACCGCTAGATTTGATTCTCTGGAGATATTACATTACTTGTTTCCCCAGTTGCACAGGATAGCAAGGTTTATTGAGCTGAAACAGGAAAAGTAGAATCAGACTTATGTGGGACTTTTAATCCACGGTGAAATACAGTGCTTAATGTATGTATGCCTTTAACTTTGTGGAGTACAAAGAAGCTACAGTATTTGTGCAGCAATTTTGTAGCCTTAAAGATTTGCTCTGAATGGGATAGGAGTGTGATTGTTTTCCTCTAGATGGCGAGTTTTGGCAAGCTTTGTTGCAGATTTACAAGTAAACAGTTTTTCAGAATAAATTGCCCAGTTTAGGCACTAGCTTCATCCTACTGCCTTTTACACTACCCCAGGTGTGTGTGCATGTGTGGACCCCAATGTCCACGTTTAGTCAGTAAGATAAGGTAGGAATGAACCCTTTTGTAGAGAAAGATCTCAAAAGAGTCTTCTAAAACTTAATTGTATGAAATAGATTGGGAGCATCTAATTTTACTTTGAAATGTGTATAAAACCTATAGTTGGGAAAAGTCAGAGGAAATCCTAGTTTTCTGTCACTTTCTGAACCTGTTTAATGGCTTATTAATTTCTGAAATGTAGTTAAGGTATATATCACAATCTTCAGTTGAATCCATTTTTTTTGGATGTCAGGGTGACACAGGTTGAAACAACTGCTTTGGAGCTGTACAGGTTTTGGCTGGGGCAGAGCTGACTTTCTTCACAGTGGCTAGTATGTGGCTATGGTTAGGATTTGTGCTAACACAGGGTTGACGATAAAGAGGTGCTTGTGTTATTGCTGAGCAGAGCTTACACAGAACCAAAGCCTTTTCTGCTTTCCATACTGCCACACTGGCAAGGAAGTTGGGGGTACATGGGAGGCTGGGAGGACTCACAGCCGGGACAAGTGACCCAAACTGACCAAGAGGTTGTTGCATATTCCATATGGCATCATGATCAGTATATAAAGTGGGGGGAAGAAGGAGGAAGGGGGAACTTTTGGAGAGATGATGTTTGTCTTCCCAGGTAGTCATTATGCATGATGGGGCCTTGTTCTTCTGGAGATGGAGGTACATGGGAGGCTGGGAGGACTCACAGCCGGGACAAGTGACCCAAACTGACCAAGAGGTTGTTGCATATTCCATATGGCATCATGATCAGTATATAAAGTGGGGGGAAGAAGGAGGAAGGGGGAACTTTTGGAGAGATGATGTTTGTCTTCCCAGGTAGTCATTATGCATGATGGGGCCTTGTTCTTCTGGAGATGGATGAACACCTCCTGCCTGTGGAGTGAATTAAATTAATTTCTTGGTTTGCTTTGCTTGTTTTGCTTTGCTTGTGTGCATAGCTTTCACTTTTCTTATTAAACTGCCTTTATCTCAAGCCATGAGCTTTCTAGGTTTTACCCTTCTGATTCTCTCCCCCACCCCACTGATGGGGGACTAAGCAAGTGGCTGTGTGATGCTTGACTGCTGGCTGGAGTTAAACCCCCACAGGAGCTTTCAGTTATTATTTCTGAATTTACACATCTTTTACATACAAAATTCTAACTTTAAGGGGTTTGTCTAGTCTAAACTTATATTTGCATATAATGGGGAAAAAAAGCTACATAATTTCTGGGTTTATTATATTAATCTTCTTTTTAACAGAATGAAAATGTACTATATATTTACTCCTTCACTTACCACATTTCTTGTGCATAACCAGGTTTGTCTGAATAAAGGTGTGTGTATGTGAGGAAAAGACAGTAAGCAAGGCAAAGCTCAGGATACAGAACAATTGCATCCTTTTTCCAAAAGGAGAATAAAACAAAACTTGAAATTCAGATTTACCTCTCTGTGAAACTTCTGTGGCATTGCCTTTCAACCCATTCTTTATACATTATTTGTGAATGTGAAATGACACCGATAATTCAAGTAATATATCACCAGCATTTCAAAATCAGTATTAGGCAATATTAATTCCACACACAGTAATGAAAATTCAATCATATAGTTTGCAATGCTCTTTGAATTAGGCATAATATTCATATCAGCTTTTCAAGCAGGGCAGCCAGGGAACATATTTTCTAGAATCTCTTCAGCTGTAGAAATGCATCGTGACCGAAATGTTACTGGAATGGATATTGATTGCTGTACTTGCCAGCATTTCATGCACTAATATCCCATGCAAACTCCTTTGTACTTGTGTGTCCCAGCTATAATTTTCCATTCACTACCAATAACCAAACCCACAGTTCCTGTAATTGCTAAGCTCTGGATCTTTGTGATGGTACAGGAAGCTAATGATCTTGTGTATAGGTTCTCCAAGAATAACTGCTAGGAATCTATAGAATGTGCTTTGAAGTACTGATGGGCTTTTGTGCAAAAATATTGTATTCAAGAAGAATTACAAGCCAGTTTTTAGAGGGCAAAGAAAAAGCAAAATGTTCAGGGAAAATACTTAATGGTTTTCAGAGAACAAAACATTTACATAATATCTTTATGTCATTCAGTGCTCAGTTTGTGTGTTGCCTTTTCTCGGAGTTACTTTTTAGTAGAGTGTTCTCTTTTTTCAGCTTTTGCTCTGAGCCTGGTTTCCATAAATACAATTACCAAAAAGCACAGTGTCAATAATGGTGTGGAAATTGACAGATTTATTGCGAATAGCACCTTGTTCAGTCCCTCTAAAATGTGATGAAAATTAGCAAGTTGTAAAACAAAATTAAATGCTCATGGATTCTCAGTTTTTCCAGTAAAAGTTTCTTCTCAGGTAAGATTTCTAGGTGTGATGGTAATGCCTGAATGGTGAAAAAAAAAGAGAACTGTAAATAACACAGTATTTGTCATTTTGTTCAGCAAGAGTTCTCTCTTAAAGGCTGTTTTTATATGCTGTCGTATAGTGTAAGATAAGTTTAAGTCCTTTGGCTTATACAAACAACCACTAACCTAAGAAAATGGAGGAAAAGAGGAGTTGTGCCTCTGGTTTACTGGTGTGAAGTATTTGCAACCTCCTTGTCACTGCAAGCACGTCTTTGATCTCTCTTTCCTGTCAGAATTATTTCCTGACCCTGAGGGCAAATCAAGAGGTTTTTTTAATAATACCCAGGTGTATGCCATGAAACACTCAAATGTTCAACAAGGTAGCACTGCTACATTTGTGTATTTTTAGTTTAAAATACTATATAGCTTCTATTGGGATATGTGGATTTACTAAATTCTGCTTTGGAAAGAGATCTATTAAAAAGTAATTTTAAAAAATTAAATTAAATTAAATTTTTAAATTAAAAAATTTTTTTTTAAAATTATTTTAATAATTAAAATTTCACCACCATCCTGTACATAGGGCAGTATTTCTGAATAACTGAGGGCATGGAGTAATTGCAGGCTTTGACAGTTTCCTCTTTGGAATTTACTTCTGTGCCACCAAGGAGCAATTTTTCACCTGCATTCATGATGACAATATTTAAGCACCTCAAAGAAGATATTACCTGTTGCTATGATTGCATTAACTGTCATATGTCTGTCATAAAAATATAAACCCTAATCCAGGAGATCTCTCTTCTTAACCATTTCTTAGTTCCACCTGTTCATCATATTCTATCTGTTGCAGCTTTTCTACTGAGAAATTGCCACTCACTTTGAAGAAGAGCGATTGCTTCTAAACAATGAGGATTTTATTTGTTTATTTCAAGGCATCATGTCCCATGATAACTAGAGACAAAAATTTGTATATGAAAGAACCCAACCATTCTACTGTAAATACTGAGTCAGTAAATGAGCTGTATATTTGTTAAAATCATACAGTTCTGTTTTCTAAGAAAAATACTCTAAAATGTTTTCATTGTGCACACATAGGAAAACAGGTCAGTTCCAGAAGACTGCATGAGCAAAAATTGCATTAGCAAGTTCACAGAAGTTGCACTGCACTGAAACAAGTCAGGTGCTTAGTTATAAGAAAGTTCATATGGAAATTAATGCTAAACAGTTAATGTGTAATACTATTGTTCCTCTGTGGTTTCTGGCTCCACTTCAGTCCCATTGCCTGTTTCACAGTGCTTTCAGGGAGTTGGCCACCGAACAAGGAGAACTAGGAATTAGGGCACAGGAGGAGGGTGAGGAAAGGACATTCTGGGAGATAGTGTGCATAGAATTGAGAAGGGCTTGTTGTGTTGCAGCTCTGAAAGAAATGATATAATTTCTTACAGAAATCATACAGATGGGTACTCAAAGCTTTGTACAAATAGCATTGTTTTCAATGCAAAAATACTCCAGCTCCCAAAAGCCTGCACAAGTAGAAGATAAGTGAATGGGGGGCAGGGGGAGGTGGGTGTTGTCATTGCTTTGTTAGCAGTATTAATATGCTGGTGGTTTGAGTTATTACCTTTTGTAATTTTTTTAATAGATTGAAATTATGTTTTTGAAGACAACTACTGTTGCTGTTACCTAGGACTCCTAAAAACCCTTTTGCAACAGGAAAAAAAGAGTCTGATCAGTCAGTTCTTATATAGGTGTTTGAAAATCAATTAGAAACAAGAGTTAGGCAAGCATAGGAAAATAGTCTGCCATTGCATTATTTCTGTTCAAACTGCTGTGTTTTTAAGCCTATATTGTTTTTCTTATTAGTACTTATTAGTACAATCTCTGCCAAGCAGTCAAGGTATGTGATATTTATCCATTCTTTTCTTGTATATATGTTAACTAGTTGAACTGGGCATTAGGTTTGAACTCAACGGTGCTGAAGTCATAGCAGCTCGTCTAAGGAAAAAATGTTGCCTAGAATTAATTTTAATTTATCTATTTCTCACCAGTGGCCTTATGTAGTTGTGTGTGAAGTGCAGTTTAGCTGCTGACATGATAGACTGAGCAGAAATGCACAGTAGTCCTAAACAATCTGTGCAGATGACTTGATCCATTTCTAGTTCCAATGATTTTAGAAAACTAAAGTATAAGGAGGGCTGTTGGGGTTTTGACAATCCATTCTAACACCTCTGAATTTTGAGTAGGTTGTAAAGGAATCTTTAATGAGCGTGAATGATTTCAGCCTAAATTTTGTTGTCTCATCTCAAAGTTAGAAATTTGACATTGTCAGAAAGTATCTGTATAGTATTATCTGCTACCAAAAATATTAATAAGGTACTCCCTGGGAAGAGAACTGCTGTTAACAGTGCTGAGATGTCCTAGTTAGTGCCTTTAAAGGCTGAGAAAGGGCACAGTCAATGGACTGTAACTTTTTTCTTGTTTTATAAATCTACATGTTCTCATCATATTTGGCATAATAATCAAACTAATAAAGTTTCCAGCTCTGAAGATGATTCTAGTTCATTGCACTGGAATGACTGAATCCATAAGCTACCCACTAAAATGAAATCATTAAGTAGCAACTAAAATGAAATATGTTTGTGCAGCTATTTTCAGGTATTATCTAATGGATGCGTATCATCGTACCACATCATCTTATTTTCTCAGCAAATTGTTTTTAGGGGATATGTGCAGAGAGCACTTATAAAATTTAATGCAATTCAGTGTAATGAAGAAATTTGCATTTGAAGCACAGTCACTTACAAATGTTATGGGACAAGCAGCATTCTATTAGAAGGCATTTCAAATGTTTCTGAACAGCAGCTGAGGAGGATATTTCCTGATGTGGTTCTATTACTGCAGCACATTTTCTCTTCATCTGTAACTACTTTTTAAAAATAGAAAAGGCAAAACGGAAACTTCAGTTACCAGAGAATACAAAAGACCTCAATTCATCTTTTGAGAGAAGTAATGAGCAGAAGGCTGCAGTTAGTCATCCACTGAAGCTTTCCAGTGGAGAGACTCTGATAATTTGATTGCTCATTTTGAAATAGAAGTTCTCCCTGTGCCCAGAAGGTTTTTCTTTATATTGCCAACTCCGATAGGTAGTTTATTTCATGACAGTGAGGAAATTAATAACAACTCATAAAATTTTCTCTGTCAAACTCTCTTTTCCCATCCTCCTGTTGCTTCTTCCATTTTTTTTTGGTTGGAAAAGGACCCAGTACTCATCCTGGACGACAGCCTGAGGAATCAGGCGCTTTGTATGACCAGTTCATAGAAATCAGTCATAACACATTTCTAGGCAACCAAAATGCCAGTGGAACTTCCCTGTTCCCATTTTTTTTTTAGTGTCCAGGTCCAATAGTCTCTCTCTTCTTTATGCCCATGCACAAGAGCATCTTTATTTTTGGCTTTGTCTTTTTCTGATCTATCCCAAGTTTCTTAGTGCCCCAGAGTCTTCTTCCAATGGTGTATTGTGGCATTCTGCCCTATTGCATCTCTAGAAAACTACTGCCATGCCGCTACTACTAGAGAACTACTTCCACTAATGTTTTGAAATTCAGTAGAAAAGCATAAATTCTCTATAACTCATTTAGGCACAGGTGTCGACAAACCTTCCTATATCACTCAGAAAAAAATGGGCTTTTTTTTTTTGATATGGAGTTGAGCAGAGAGGCAATGGAATTAGAGTAAATTCCATTTACTCTAATGGAGTACATGGAACTCCATTAGAGCAAATGGAGTTCCATGTACATTGAATTGTGTGTGATAACCACTTACAATGCTGCATGTGAAAACCAATTATTTCATCTCTGTGATAACAGCCATCTGTCTACAGCTGTGTCCCTATTGATGGTTTTAAGATGCGAGTTTTTTTGATTCCTTCACCATTTTGACTTTAACTTTCATAAGTGACAACTAAAATTTTAACTGCATCCCCATAAAATCTGTAAACACAGAACACTTATTCCTTAATTCCTACCAGATTCCGCCCTGTTTCTGCAACTTGCTTAATGAATCCTGAAAGACCAAAGAGGGGAATTACACTTTAGAAATTGAGGTTATTCAATATATTAAAGGATAAAGATATCACTCAGGATGTAGAATGATCAGTTCAAAATGGTTTGGTCTTTCTAAATTTCATCATCTCAGGAGAATTGTAAATCAATGGCATGAAGCTATAAATGTACCCTATGGAAGGATATAGACTCCACAACAGTATGCTTCATCAGCTTATTTGGTGCTGTGGCTTAGGTGGAGTGATATTACATAATTTGTGGTGACTTTGTTCTGACATCTTCCCATCATAAAGGATTGATGGACCAAAGTCACGGAAATGTCATCAGTGATAAATTCAAGCTCGACTTTAATCTTCCTCACTTGAAGTAACATCAAAGAGAAATAACATAGTCTGCAAGATACTTTAGACAATTTATTAAGGAAAAAAACATCCACAACTGACAGATTGAGTGAAAATTGCATTGATAATTTAAGGTGTATTTTTCTTCTGACTTTGTAAGGACTTCACATATATAGGCACAAGTTAACCAGAATTTCAGAAAACATTCAAACCTCTGTAATTCTGCAGTGACTGCATCTGAGGTTTGCCTATCAGATTTAATGTTAAATGTTACAAGGTCTTGTAAAATGTGATCTATTCAGTAGCTAATTTGAATAATGAAAATGCAGTTATTATTGAGAACAACACTGCTGACTGATTGTTCTTGAGATCTGGGCTCTAGAATTATACAGTAGACCTATGTACTTTGTCCTGGAAAACTTCAGATATTTGCTTTAAGAACCTAAAAAAGAAGTAACATTGTCCTTGGGCCTTACCATAAACAATTGATGAAGACAGGCAACTCCAAAAAATTAATCACTTCATAGCTAGATTCCAGTGAATTTTTAATTCAGTGTAATGTTTGGATTCTACTCCTCCCTTTCTGTATTAGTGTCGTGGTTTAACCTCAGCCAG
>NW_008690844.1:385308-389421 GCF_000695815.1 Acanthisitta chloris | reverse complement strand
GCCAACCTAGCAGCATATTTTCAGACCAGGAAGGACATGAGACATTTCTAGACTGTATTTTCTAAATCTATTGCTGTCTTAAATCTTCCATGGTATTGATTTCCTATAGGATACCTTTTTACATTGATGAACTAAAGTGATGCTGTCTGTGAAAGCCTAGCCTTAAAGTCTGGCAAAGACCTAGAGTGATCTCAGTGGATCCAGGCTTTCACCCTGTTTTTTATTTAGATTAGAAGAGCACTCACAAAATGTCTGTTTTGCAGTCCTGTATTGTACTGCTGGTGTTCCACTGCTGACAGTCCTCTCTGCTAGCATGAGAAAGAGCACTTGAGAGATCTCAGTTGGGATTCATGGCCTCTGTGGGGTGACAGCAGCCACACCTTCAGCAGCACAGCCAGCAGAGCAGACTGGAGCTGTTCTGCATTTTTAAAAGAATGTGTAAACAGAACCAGCGGGTAGCTACGCAGTGTTTTTTGTGGTCTGTCATGAAATCATAAAGAGCTCTACTGCTTTGCCCTGACTTTGCAAAAAGCCTCAGAGCCTGGGCCAAGAAGCTGTCTAAGGCTATAGTTAATGTGGTAACATAAGGATTTAAAACAAAACAAAGCTAACGATACAATCAATGGAGAATGTACAGTGTGTGTGGTGGCTCACAGCTGATGAGAACAGACCAGTCTGATGTCTCTGTCTTTTTAAAACCTTTAGCAAACAGTGTGTCCTTCAAGCAGGTGTCGCCCTGCAACAAACATGAGAAATCTCATGGATTTTATAACTACTCCTTCTTTCTTCAAGAGCACTATTCAATTTATTACATTGGCTTCTGAAATAGCACACTAAAGCAGAGAACACTATTGTGTTTTCTTTTGGAGCTCCAGTTTTGATTGTTTTCCCTCAAGCCAAAATGTCTAGTGGAGATGCTGCCAGCTGTTTGGTTAGCCTAAAGGCCATCAATGTCTCTGCATGGAGTGGAATGGCTGTGCAGGGTTCTCTCTCTGCATATTGGCCTTGCCAACTGCTGATCAAATTGCTACCTCAGAGCTCATGACTGTCACCTCAGGAGGCATCTTCCTGAAGTACTAGTTGCAAGCTCACACTTTTCAAAACACATTTGAATATGGTTCAGGAAGTCACCTAAGTGCTTTATGGACCTACAGAGACTTTCTAGATTGCATTTTAGGGGAAGCCTCTCCTATTCAACTGTAGTGTACACCAGTCTGCTTCCCTCTGCTTCACTCAAGTTCTGCTGCACTTTATTTTGTTGGGAGTCAAAGGGGTTTAGTTTTGTTGTTAAGCTTTATTTTTGATGGGGGAAAAAAAAGGAAAATATGTGAACATCCGTATGGAAATCCCATGTAAAGCCACTCTGATGAAGGTGTTAGTTTGGTTTGTTAAGAAATCTGGCTTCAGCACAGTCATCTGTTATGGCACACTCTTACCAAGTGGCCATTGCATGAACACTGCTGCTGTTAGCTTCTACCCACTCTTAGACCTCCTCTGTCTCAATCAAAGGAGTATTTTTGTATTTGTTTGCTAGCATTCAAACTGGTTTTGTGGATTATATATTAGAGAATAATCAAGCACACATGGAGCATGAAAAGCCTCATAGAATCATAAAATAGAATCATAGAACTGTTTGGGTTGGAAGGGACCTTTAAAAGCTATCTAGTCCAATCCCCCTGAATGTGCAGGGACATCATCTAGATTAGGTTGCTCAGAGCCTCATCCAGGCTGAACTTGAACATTTCTATAATGGGACATCTAGCACCTCTCTGGGTAACCTGTGCCAGTGTTTCATCACCCTCATTGTAAAAAACTTCCTTATATTTAGTCACAATCTACCCTCTTTTAGTTTAAAATCATTGACCCTTGTCCTATTGCAACTGGCCCTGCTAAAAAGTCTTTCTCTAGCTTTCTTATAAGCCCATTTTAAATACTGAAAGGCTGCAACAAGGTCTTCTTAGAGCCTTCTCTTCTCCAGGCTGAAGAACCCCACCTCTCTCAGCCTGGAGAAGTGCTCTAGCCCTCTGATGGTTTTTGTGGCCTTACTCTGGACCTGTTCCAACAAGTCCATGTCTTTCCTGTGTTGGGGACCCCAGAGCTGGATGCTTACTGCAGGTGGGAGTCTGATGAGAGCAGAGTAGAGGGAAAGAATCACCTCCCTCATGCTGCTGGCCAGATTCTAGGCAGTGAAATTAGGAATCTATTACAGGAGAAGCAGTGCTGTTGAGATAGCTCAGGATTTAGATTTGCATTTTCAGGAGTGGAGAGCAAGGGCACAGAAGCTCTAACACATTGGTGGGGGAAAAAAGGGGGGTCGTGTGTTGTGTGCTTTTCTTGTTGTTGGTTTTGTTTAGATTTTTTTTAACCTTCTGGCACAAAAATGTTTCAAAAATTCACCAGATGCTAGTTATAGAGTGTCTTCTGGCACAAAAATGTTTCAAAAATTCGCCAGATGCTAGGTATAGAGTGTACCATATCCTAGCTGTAGAACTGGAACTGCCTGGACAGTAAAGGCTGGATTCAAAAATCAGTGAAGTGGGTTGTCACTAGAGTCATGGTATCACCAGTTAACAGTGTCTTGCTGTCTACAAGGCAGAAGTTCCTGGTTCCAGCAAGTCAGAATTATTACAATTATCATTATGAAAATAATCATTGCAATTATTATTAACATTTCCAGAAACTTTTAACACTTACAGCAGCTCCAGTGGTGCACAAAGAAGCTCTTTTATCTGAGCAGTCTGGTAGCAAAACATCCAAACATCTTCTAGAAGTGTGCCCTCATCTTTAGGACAGATTGTGAAACCACAATGGAATCCTCAGGCTAAAATTTTATTCAGCATAAGCCTGGTGCTTATCTGAAAACCACAGCTATATTCAGTGTCTGTGATGCATCTGGGTCAGTGTGGGACTTCTAGCCCCTCTTTTAGAAGGATTCCAGCACTGCAGCTATGGCTTCTTGCTGCAGGGGTTGTAAGGAATAATATATCTTCTTTGCTGACCAGTCTTGTGTTTTTAGTGCATGGGAAGAAATAGAGCCCAGCATTTATGCTCAGTAAAAACTTAGATGGTTTTGTTCTCCCTGTTCCCCCCTTTTGAAATATGTAATGGTTAGCACTGATTTTGCTTTAATTACCAGGTATGGCAGATGTAGTAATTTCTGATATCTCTGTACATGCTTTAATTTATGTCATGTTGTCCTGAAGTTGACCCAGAATGCCAAAAATCCCTGACTAAGTTTTATATGCTCTGTGCTACTTGTGAGTAGACAGGTGTGAAGATGTGAGTGTGGACCAAAGATTTTATGAAGCTACTTTGCTGTTGCTGATAATGTTGACAGTGGTAGAAAACAAACTCAGAAGTTGCAGTGAATTCATAAAGTGTAATCATAGTATTCTGGTACCCACTACAAAATTACTGAATATTTTCCAACTTATTTGAAAAAATTGCAATAGAAGGAAGTAAAAAAGCAATTAAAATATGTCTGCAATAGAAGTTGTGTAATGTGTGACAGTGCCCTCAAGCATAGCCTCCATACATTTTGACTTTTTGATATGAATACTGAAGTAGAGAAAATGTATTGTGATTTTTAGAAAGTGATTGATATGTTGCACTACTTATGCCAAATTTCAGCTTGGCATGGTGCTGACATTACATGATGTTAAACTTTGGAGAAGACAGAAGACAAACATTTCTCTCTTGCCCTTTGTCCATGTTTCCTTTTGTCCCTTGTTTTTTCTTTTTTTTTTTTTTTATTTGCCTTTTTCTAGTTCCAGATTTAAAGTTTAATAGATTGGATTCTGGCCAGAATCTAAGAATTAATTGCAATACTTAAGGTTAACTTCTAGTTTCTGTTCCAGAACTATTAGATAATTTATATTCTTAAAAGGTGATAACATGTTTGGCACCACCATATCTGCTGAAAGGGAGAGTGAGAAAATGAATACATTTTTATTTCTACCTAATGAAAGAATTCTAGAAAATCATGGACTTTCCCACATTTATTGATTTCCTAAGTATAAGATGCGTTTGAAAACTTGCATATATGCAGGATGACTGTGTGTGTCCTGCTCCTGTCCATACTGCCTCTACCAACCAGCCACCCTCTCACTGATG
>NW_008690844.1:368041-385289 GCF_000695815.1 Acanthisitta chloris | reverse complement strand
CTGCTGTGCTGCTTTCACTCCCTTGGAATTGAATCTCAGTGTTCCAATGAGCTAAAAACATGAGGCTCTGACTTTCAGTGCAAATAGGATCAGGTAAGAAGTCCTGTGAGTAGGACATCCATTAGCAGTGTTTCCATTCAGATACAGAAACACAGCATATTATATATTTTATGCCAGTGATTGTTTTCTCCTATGCATCTTTGTTTGAGGTGGTCTCCTTGATACTCATGTCCAGCCTCTCTAGTAGCTAATAAACTTTAAGGAAAAATCCTTGTGGTTTGCAAATTCGGAGGAGTCTTAGTTTAGTTTTGTTGCAGTTGTGTGTTGTACATTTTGCAGTTGGAACACGCAGGTATTTGCTTCTGGAAAGAGCCTACATGAGTCTGGTACCTCTGTGCTCCATTTCCAATCTCCTAGGCTCAACTGCAGTGTCTTAAGTCACAGCTGTTGGTGCTCAGAGTTTTTCTGTTGATAGATGTGCAATATACTACAAGCAACTGCTTCTGAAGTAGTAGCAGTAGTAGCAGTTAGTGTTTGATGGAGCTGCTTGGCTGCTATTTGCATGTAGCACTCTGGTTCAGGTGTCTGAGCCTGCAGGTGTGCCTGTCTGTGCATGACTCACACAGCTGCAGCCCAAGTGTTGCTATGGAATAAACTGGCATGGCCAAAGCATGAAAGAATTGTTAACACAAGCAAGAGTGCAGGCAAAACAGTTCCTGTCAACCGCAGAGCTGACTAAACTTGATTTTCTCAAGATTTATGTCCTGCATGGGAGCACTGAGGTAGAGTACCTCATACCTAGTAGCAGGCTATGATCCCTTTTGCAGTCTTTTTCTGCCCCAAAATGCTCTCTCTCCTCATCCCAACTGCTTTTGAGGTAATTTTATGACATTAACATTTGGATTCCAACATTTTGCCAAATTGCAAACTGATCAACAAGTTTAGCACTTCCTAGTGGAAAGACAGATAGACAAGTGTATTTAGGATATGACCATAGAAACCTCATTTTTTTTCAGGAAGTCAGGCTAAAAATCACTTGTGCTTTGAGTGAACCAGAACTGTTCAATGCAGGAAAATTTGCAGTGGGTCTGCCTTGGATTATCATATCATTCATTGCCTTGGATCATCATATCATATCATATCATTATGAATGACTGTGGCAGAAGGAGGTAGAAATGCATAAACTCAACCTGGAGAAGGAAAAGAGCCCCAGATATTACTGACAGTAGCTGTCAGATTCACAAAGTCAGTAATTTTTACTCGTGGTTGTATATACGTTATTACAAAGAGCACAGTTACATGGAAGGTGATTTGAGATGAAACTTGCTCTTCTGAATTGCCTGTGATAAGGTGTAATGTAAAGCACTTTTCTGCAGGGTAAATGGATGCTTGCTTCTGGGTTTGGTTTATGTTTTTGCAGTGTACTGAACTGTGGCACTCAGTTTAAGAATATTACATTTCTGGAAGGAGTTTAGAAGTAAATTTCAAGTATACTTTTTTTACCCATGTTTATCCTGTCCATTTAGACTTGGGAAAATATATCTTTATGTATATCCACATAAAGAAAAATCTTTTTTATGCCATTCACCCCAAATGAAAATCTAATTTTGCTTATAAAGCCTTTTTCAAGGCAGAGAACACCTTCATGTGAACATTTTTTTGTGGCAGACTCCGAAGTTATTATGCTGACTTGGCAATGCAGCAGGAAGAATGACTAAATCTTTTGATTTCAAAGTGTTGTATGTTTTTCCTCATCATCCAAACAAATAGCAATAATGGAAGATCAAAGTGATCAGTTTGCTTTTGCATGTATTTGTGTGTGTCCATTCAAATATTGTCTGGTGTGTTTCTGAAACTCCCACACAAGCAGCAAAGTAAAATTTCTGATATTGACCATGGACCTTCTACACATGTTAATTCAGATCTAGGAGGCAGAATATGTGAGATCCTTCTGGGATGTTGTTTTTTTTTTCTGCAGTGATTTCTTAGATCCTTTGTGTTGTTTATAGAAGGTTTCTGCAATAGTAGCAGTACCTGCATATTTCACTGTGTTAGTACTTGCTTTAAGCTGATGCTGACCCTGCTTCCTGTGAGTGATGATCTTATTCATGGGGTTTTAATTCCAATTTAATCCTCACATGTGCTCAAGTAGCACTTCTTCAGTTAGAAAATGCTCTCCCGTTCTCCCACATGATTGTTTTTAACTTGCATCTTTTAATTTTCAATTAAGAATTCTTTGGTGAATAAGGACCTGGACTAAAGCCACTTTAAAGCCATTGAAAGTCTTTTCATTGACTGCAATAGGCATTGGATCAGACAGTGAGTGTATTAAGAAATACTTATTACTAGGTTGTATGTATAGCACAGTCATCTGACACAATAAAACCAGTGCCCACCAAGTTTAAATGAGATCAAAATCTGCATTACTAACCAAATGAAAGCTCAGTTGGTTAAGGAAATATTCTTGTTTCTGTGGTATATCCTCAAACAGAAAAAGCTTTTCTCATTAATATCAGTTTAGCCTGGTACACATCAAAACATCATATTGGCAGTTTAATTACCTTGGCAGAACAGAACTTTTATCCACAAGTTGCCAGCATAGGAATACACCTATTGAAGGGAGACACTGGTGCCTGCATCAAACCATCTGCTCTAATACATTGGTGGGTAACACTTAAATTACTACCTGTCACAAGATGAAACCTGTTAAACCTCTTGTAAGTCAAACGGTAAATTACAATAATAGGTTTAGCTGTTTAGGGAAAAGATACATTAATCTACAACATGATGGAACCTTTTATTTGTAGGTTTTAGGAAAGAACAAATCTATAGGAAAGAAAGGTTTTAAGGAATCCCACTGGATTCTAGCACTCCAGCTGCCTCTAGCCAGGAGCATGTTATCCTGCGCTGGGGTCACTAGATGGCAGAACAAGATAACCTTGCTCAGGCACTGAGGGTCTGGAGACTTTCTAGGGAGTGAAACAAAAAACTGGAGTTACGGTAAAATCGAAGAATTTGCAATAAAAGGAATAAGAAACTGAACAACAGACAGAAAGATTGTTTCCCCTCGCTAAAAAAAAAAATTAAATTAACAAATTTAGATTCTTAAATTGCCACTCCAACAAGTACAATACAGTAATGGCTAAATTGCAGATGCGAGTGGGGAAAAGTGGAGTCTTTATTTCTGAGAGACAATGGAGCACATTATGAAGAAAATAGCTTGACAGTAATTTCTCCTTGACTGTTTTTACTGAAGACCCATATGTCTGAATAAGAACTTTCTTCATTGTCTCTAGCAGCTTCTCTTTCACATAACTCACTGCTGTATTCATAACCTTAAAGCTCTGTTGCAAGAAAATGGATCATGAGAATGAGAGATGGAAATGGCCCTTGGGGTCATATTTTTATCTCAGCAACACTAGTGTTAATCCATAGTAAGTGTGAGCAGAATCTACCCCATTGTGTAATACAGTCCAATCCCTTGTCAATAGAGGATCATTTCCTGTAGTGACTTTTCAAACCATTTGTCTAGTATAGCTTAAATATCACTAAATAACTCATTTTCTGGCACTTCCTCTAGAAGAGTAGTCTACAGACAAATAAAATATCTGTAACATCTGTGACTTCTCTCCAGGACCAAGTACTTTCTACAATACTCGTTTTTTCCTTTTTTGTCCGTAACATACCCCTGCATCTGTATTCCACTCTCTACCTTATCACAACTGCTGAGTGAGGATCTCAACTGCCTAAACAGCAAATAGCTTAACTGTATCAGTATTGCAAAACATACCCGAGCACAAAACCTCAGCCTCAGCCAATGACACTAGATTGTGAGTGTCTTTGGCTTTTGAAATTTAAAAATTAACCACTTCACAAGATTTCCGCAGAAATCATGTTATTATAGAATATTTTGAGTTGGAAGAGACCATAAAGACCATCTAGTTCCAACTCTCTGCCATGGGCAGGGACACCTCCTTAAAGCAGTACAACTGGAATAGAAAAAGCATCAGCTAAACAGCAAGATATGAGGCTGTACTTGTCAAATTGCTTTTATGTGCTGTGTAACTCTTGGGCAAATAACCTACATTCAGTACCTTCCATGTTCCTGGAACATCTGTATATAAGGTGATATTTGTGAAGCTACACAGAGGATTTGAATTCTTGATTCCTGCAAAAATGAAAGGGAACTCAGGCATCACCATTCTTTATGAAATACTTTTAAAAGTTGCCTGTAATATTGAGTTTTACCCTATTCCCAAGTGATTCTATTCGAGGTGGAAGTGTGACAATTATCCTTCAGGTTTTTACGGGTAAACAATATGGAAAATAGGAAAAACAAAATCACAATTTCCAAGTAGGCTTTATCTACATATAGCTATAAAATACTGTATTGTTTGAGAAAATCTCCTTTGTCTTCATACACTAATGCTACCACATAATTTCCATGGCAAAAGCAGGAGATTTGCATATAAATTGCTGTTTCTCATAATAGTCAATTCTTCTGGGCCATACATAGACTAAAATTTAGACCACAGGTAAGAAAGTAAGCAGTTTAAAGGAAAAGATTCTGCATTCTGAAAGAACATGCTGATTTATAACAATCAAAGTAAATATTGTTGGAGAAATTTCCACAAAACTGGCTTGTTCTTACATTTCAACCTGTCTGGTCGGAATCCCTGAAGGACTGAGCTACCAGCAGGATTGCACTGAGTGCTGACAAATGTAGCTTCATTCTTCCACCAGCTAAAATCTCTTTTTCCATTCTCCTAATTCATGGATCTCCTCAATTATTTGCCATTGCAAAATGGCAAATAATTACATTTGGGACATAATTAATAATTGCATAACTCTGCTAGAGGAAGTCTAGGCATTGGTGCAGACCTTTTTCTGTAAGTTGCAAACTCTGACAAGATACTTTTGTTTACCAAACTTAAACGTTAGGAAACTCATGTTTTCCATCGGTTTAGAAAAATGTGAATGAGTGGACTTGAATGAGATCCTGGGGTAAAGAAAAAACACCTGTGATACATCACACTCACCCCCAGAGTGGCCAAGAGATTCGTCATGGCAGGAAAGTCTTCAACACTTATGGGTAGACATTGCTAGACTTTTTATTTGGCTATCAAGTGCATGAAGAAAACACTGTAAAGGTCATAAATGTCCCAAAATAATCTATCTCTGTGAATAAAAAAAGAATAAATTTGTTAGTCATTTGAGAGAATTTGATGAGACAGTGGCAATCCAGCCCTGAGTTTAGATGTGTAGCTTGCTACTGAGGTGGCAAAAAGCTGATAATCTTCCCAGCAGTCTGTTGTGTGGGGATACTAAGGGGAAGTGGGATTTTTTTCATGCCTGCTCTTATGAATAACAAATGAGTGTAAGATTGGTCACCAATGCACGGAGTAGACTTGTAGAGGAGTTGAAGCAGAAAAGAAAAGCCGAAACCCTTCTGAAGTGAAACCTTTGCACATCCCATTTGAATTTCAAATACTGAGACAGTACTTAAGCCACAGGCTTAATGGCCTAAGAGAAGTGTGTCACCGAGTGAAAGGAGAGTTTCTCATCTGCATGTACTTCATGTTTATTTATGGTCAAGTGGCTTAGTGGAAGTCAGAATTTGAGGTCAGAATATTGATCCTGTATGAGCAGTTATTATTTATACAAAAAATTACCAGTTGCTTCTATTTCTCTTGTGTTTTGTGGATCTGAAAACTGTTCTGCTAACTTCGTCTTTGACAGGAGACTGTGCTGTACAATTTGTGATAGGAAATAATGCTTAGCACACCCTTGCTTCAATTTATCAATTCTTCTATGGTATCCATACTGCCACCCTCTTTGTGCAGTATTTTCATGAATGTTTGTGGTATTTCTGGTTATGGATAAATGTGAATGTCAGAATGACATGTATCAATGTACAAGACTAGGTGTGTTTCAGCAAGTAATTCTGTTTATTTAGATATGTAGCTTCAAGGGCAATGAACATTTTTTAACATAGTTAATAGAAAACAGTCAGAGCCACTAAAAATAACTCCAGTGCTGTGGTGGAAATGACTTTGCTGTATGATACTTGACAGGAGCTATAGGAGAAATTAAAATGAGTATTTGTTACAAAATATGCCATTACGTGAGACAATGGGTTAGATTATGTTGACATCCAGAAGTAGTTTATTTTTGCCCATAGGCCTACAAATGTTTCAGCTTCCTCAGCTTCACCAGGGGCTACACTTTAACATATGAGAAGTTCAGGTTTTGTCCCATAAATTTAGCAATAGACCTTTATGTTGAATCTAATTTGTGGAAAATATAGTAGAGACCTGACATCTTAATATCTGTCATTTTTACAAGAAGATATAATTTGGGAAATTTTTGATCAAATTATGATCAAGTGTTTCTAATACACTGCAGGCCTAGTTAGTCCCTGGTATGGCATAGCAGTTCTGAAGGTAACAGAATAAAAATTGTGAAATGTTGGCAGTAAGTTGTCTTGTAACTACTGAAAGTAAAAGTTTTTAAATGTAATTTCTTTGGAAATTTCTACTCTGATCAACTGATCATTTAAACTTGATGAATTAGTTGTTCAATTATAATAAAATAATCAACCAGAAACCCAGTTAATAGCCGTTATTTTTATTGCTGTGCATCTACATGGATCTGAGCATTCTTGGGAACATCAGCTGTGAACTGAGAGCTGCACTTTCAGATAGGCTCTCACTGTTCAAATCACCTAATACACCGAAATACAGACTCATACATACAGAGAACAACAGGAAATTGAAGACTAATGAACACCAAAAAATAGATTTTTAAAATGTTTTTGTCATCTTGCTTCTGTATGTTCTGTCTGTTGCCATGTCTGGCAGGGTCTTTGCTTGAGTGACAGGAATAATCTGGTTCCAACTCTGCCCTTTCTGGAACCAGTCTTAAGATCTATGGGAATGTAATTAATTACCTTTGAAGCTTCCACACCTTATCTATATTTGGTTTAAATTACCTAGCAGATTCAAAGAATGTTAGAGGGACTAGACAGCACAATCTCATCAGTTCTATTTCTTTGAGAAGTTGAGCTCAAGAAACCTAGCCAAACTTAAACCAGTTAAAGAATGTGACCAAAAACCCCAAAAAGGCCTTAAAGTTAGAGGATTTAAAATATTAGTTAGTCCTTTTCACTAGCTCTATTTATCTAGCTTTTTTTCCTAAGAGAACTTCTTGCAGCTTGCCCTAGTGCCTAACAAAAAGTTATCCCTGCTAGGGTGTATTTGGCAACATGATCTAGCAGGAACATGAAATAGCTGGTTACAGTTCCCTTCTGCTATGATGAAGTCACTTTACCTCATTTTCCTCATTTATAAAATCATGTTAATGGTTGTGATGTCCTTTGTAAATAATTTATTTTAAGTCCTTTATAAGCATCAAATATTATTGTACTGTTCATAGGATGGAGCTCCATCCAACCATATCTATATTTTTTGAGAGGTTAAGAGACATGTATGGATGTGGGTACTGAGAAAATCCTGAATCTCCCTCTAAACTTTCTGTTCATGATTTTGTGATGTGATGGCAAAAAATCCCCACCTAAGTGAGAGAGGAAATCTTGTAAGTGCAGCCAGCTGGTCACCTGGGGTTTACAGGCTCTGATTCTCTTGTTCTGCCTGGGTCAGGAATCTAGTGCTTTACTTTTTCTGTCTTAAAGTTCCAAAAGGCAACAATTCATCATGAATGTCCAAGACCTCTTCTACGTGAAGTTCCAAAAGGCAACAATTCATCATGGATGTCCAAGACCTCTTCTATGTAAAGTCATTTAAAAGAAAGAATATAAACCCCTGAAATGACTTTCTTCATCATGGTATAGGTTGCAGCTGTTCACAGCTTGGTGATAGATTTGCTGTTTCCCCACCAGGGAAACTTCCCAGTCCAAGACTCCCTTAGACACATTGGTCTCCAGGTGGGGGACAAAGTGGGACACTGACTGTTTCCATCTTTGCAACCCTTCAGTAGTTTCCGATTCCCTTTTTTGTTCACTCTCCAGGAGGTCTCACGGTTGGAAAGAGAGAAAGAGAGTTTGTCTCACAACTCTATTTAGACCTAAGCCTGGTTAGTAGAAACAGCATTCCTCACACACAGTTGCAGGATAATGTAACATCATAAATAGAGCTATCAAGAATGTCAGGCAGCCTTTGTGGTTGTCAGAGTGGTGATGTTAAAAGAAAAGGGTTTTTTTTTTGTTGTGGGCTTTTTTTTTCCCCCCTAAATAGCTTTCCTCAAACTGTCAGGAGAGCACCTGGTGAAATGAAGCTTTGCTTCTGCAGCGTGGCTTTTGTTCTTAGAGATGGTTTAAGTAATAAATATGATGAAATAATTACATAGAAAAATAACAACTTCATTTCCATCAGAACACTAAGGGGTGGTTGTGATTCTTCAAAATGTCTTGAATACTTGAGGAAATAATTACAGCTGGGATACAGCTGAAATGCTTCATGCAGTATCCCAGTATTTGCGGGTAGTAGAGGCTATGTGGTACCTGAAAACGCAGGGGGAGTGAAGGTTAGATGCTCATGCTAATTACTCTGGAAATGGTTGATTGGGAATGAATCACATCTCATCTCATTAGCATTCAGCAGCACAGCTGCTTAAAAAGGAAACAAACACTTGGAATTGCGAGGAGAGGTAAAAAGGGCTGGTTTCTCTGTTGATGTGAATCAGGGTGGTTTTACAAGGAATTCACTGAAGCTTTGAATGATTTATGCCTGCTGAGGACCTGATCATAAGGAACGAACTGGAATACAAGTTAGTTTTTAAGGGGGTGGTGAAGTGTCCCTGGAATCTCTGCAAAAGCAAGCAGCAGGTTTCTGGCTGCCACTGCCCACACCTGTGTCAGATTTTTCAGTAAACAGATCATTTGGTTGATTTCTACAAACATGAGGGGAGAGGACCATATGACTCACATGATTTGCTTTACTGGCTTTAGTGTTAAATCCTCAATTCTAGCCCCAGAGCTGTTTGTTCTTAATTCTCCCTGCAGGAGGTGGTTGTGGCTAAAGAAACAGCAAGGGTAGAAACAAGGTGCTTAATGTAATCACTAGCTGCAGCTATTTTGTGCTTTATTACCTCCAGCTGCAGGTGTTACATTAAAAGAGGTTGATTTTCACCCACTCCACCCTTTAGTGCTACTTCCTTCCTGTTGGTTGCAGGATGGTAGGAGAGCACAAGGTCAGTGGGAGTTTTAAGACCAGTGTTAGACCTGCTGTAATATCTCTGGAATGAAGGTGCAGAAATATTAAAATGAGTTTGTTTCTCTATGATACAATTGCCTGCTGGTAGAGCAGGTTGCCATTATTTGGTGCCTTTTTGCCCTCTCCCTGTTGTATATTTATAGAGGCCAGAAAGAAGGGTCTTGGTCTTGCTTTGTGGCTTGCTACTGTGAGTAGCAATGAATGAACCTCTAACTGTGATCTGCTCTTCTTAGGCACAGTGTGGTGTGACCCAGACCAGAAGCAGGAGAAATCTCAGCTGTTTCTTTTTAATATTGTTCAGTGCTATTTTTCTGTTTTCTTGTACAAACTTGGCAATGAAGACCTCTGGAAGTGTGTTTTGAGTGACTTGGAGTAGTTTTCTGGTTCTGTAACAGCTATTCTCACTAGCTCCAGACTAGGAACATTTGTGGAGAGTGTACACCACAGAATGTTGCTGTTGGCATACAATACAGCAGTGGCATAAGTCTGGTTACAGCATTAAAGGTTGTAGTAAAGGGCATGAAGAATGGCAGGCCTCATTTCTTGCACAGGAGAAGTCTGTCTCTGCAAAATTTATAGTGGTCAAGGTTTTGCTAGCAAGATGTGGATTATTAACTATACTAGAGTAAGAAAATGAATTTTTATGGATGTTTTCGTGCTGAGAAGAGAGGTATAATATATGCGTATGCTTCTGGAGGAATGGTCTTGTTCCCTGAGTTCTGGAGAGTTCGTGTGTGACTAACAGAGAAAGTTTTGCTCTCCTAAGTCAGTTATGAAAGGTCAGGAGTAGTTCAGGCCCTTAGGGCTCAAGTACACTTTGTAGACCAGCTACAAGTCTCTAAAAGTTTGTTTCATACTCATAAACCGATGAGTAACAAGACAGGTGAATACAGATGGGTGCCTTGCCTATTGGACAGCTAATGGGGAACCTAAATACTTTTAATTTGACTTATTGAGCTTCCTTATTTTCTCTCCAGGTGGAAATAGCCTTTTGTTTGCTGTCCCATTTCCACAAAGCCAACCCTTTCTTTCTTTAAAAGCTGCACACAGTACAGCTAAGCATTAGAGATTTGTGGGGTCAGTAGCATTGTTGAAGATTAACACAAAGTCAGGAACTTCATAGCAGACCTGTAAGTGCCTGGGACAAACACTGTGACCATTGGAATGTGCAGCAACATCCTAAATAGAAATTACTTAATTGGTATAAAGATAAATTAATTCAGGTGTCAGCTGGTATTTCTAGTTTCTGCTGTTGTGTTTTTACGAATAGTAACCAGTCGTGATTTAGTGTAATGTACTGGAGTGAAAGCAATAAAATATGAAGGCCTCTTTCCATCCTTGCAACATCCTCCATGTTAAGGACAGTAAATCTAGTGGGTTTGTAATTATGGCAGGGAGGTATAGGAGTGAAAATATTGAGGTTGTATTCATGTTTTGTTACTAATTAGATGAATCAAAGATCTCTTTCTTGAAGAGCAGAAAATCCTTTCATGAGGATATACGTCCTCAATGCAGGAGAGGTATTAGGGCATTTTTCCTCATTCCTCTTTTTTTTCCCCCCTCCTTTTCTCTTGTCATTCCCCCTGCCAAGTTCTTTCATGCCTTCACTTTGTCTGAAAGCAATTTCCTCTTAATTAAAAATACTTCTTTTCCAAGTGGATCCTTGATGCCAATATAACCTTGATTTCCACTGTTTGGGTTAGTTACCTTTTAAGAAGGGAATAGGAAATTGAAGATGAGGGAAAGATTTTAATTGGGCAAAGAAAGAAGAATTCATTTTAAGGGATTTCAGAAGGAGATTGAGCTGGTCTGCTGTTTGAAACACCTCCCACTTGATACCCCAATGGCATGGAAAAGGCTTGTTTCAGAGGAATATTACCTACTTGGCTACAGTGTAAATTTTGATTGCTACCCGTAGAAATAGTGGATCTGGGTTTGGGTGCTCAGACATAGACTTGCTTTCAGTTATTGTCATTGCAGCTGTAAAGCATTTGTTGTGTTTGTCTGTGGCTGCAGAAGAGTGTTTTCTTCTAACATGGGTGTGTAAGAGGAAGATGATTCCCTTACCGTAAGGTGTGTCCATCTTTGGGATGCACAAGCATGTGCTTTCTTCAGAGATGTATTTGTAAAGATTATTTGCATGAAGATCATTTCTTTCCCTGGATGATGGGAGGTTTTGTCCCATTTTGTTACTTGTATATGGGAATGCTTGTGCACAATGTTTGTGGAAAGGTGAAGTAACTAACATAAATAAAGGAGAATGACTTTGACCTATTCATATGGGAAGTGTCTTTACGAATGCAGAGAATAAATTATTTAACCAGTTGCATGTCACATGTACAAAAAAGCAATACATGAGGCAACATAGCAACCCACACATGAGAACTCAAAAAAGACTAAAATACTCTTTTAAAGTGAAGTGCAACAATCTGCCTTTAAGAAGGAAGACTGCTTGCACAAAAGTGGCTAAGCATGTCATATAACTTGATCACTGCAAAGGTTTGCCTTTTCTAACCTTATTTCCTTGATCAGGTTACTCCCATTAATGAATTTTTATGAAAACTTAGTGTATTTAGTGCTTCAACCAGGGGCTGTATCCTTCATCAGGAAGTCAGCCTTCAGTTTAAGGCATGTCAGTTTTGGCCAGTTAGCTGTGACCACTTCTCGTCATAAGATTCTTGTTCCTTTATTTAATAATCTGCACAATTACATACTAGTACAATCCTGTCACTCATTCCACAATAGACAAACAAAACAAAGCTGACTGGAAATGATGTTATTTTATTGACAGGAATCATCAACTTGGTTTCTATACCCCTGCTATTTCTTTTTTTTTTTTTTTTTTCTGGTTTTGTGCAACATCGACTGCTTCTTTAAGCTCCACAGGGGAAATGATCAATGGTGGATATGGAATTTGCACCAGGGGCATGTCACAAAAGAATAGGATGTTGATGGTATGATGAATAGGACATGAGGGTGAAAACAGGGAGATGGGAAAGGGGTTAGTCTTCTTTTGAGCTTGCAGAGGAGGTGTGTGCTGTAATCAGTAAGGTTTAGCACCTCAGTTATTTAGGCTGTAATAGAGCAGGCAGCTAATATTTTAGCTGTGATGTGCAGTGTAGTGGTCTCAGTGCTGAAGCCAGAAATTAGCAAATCAGTGCCTGGTCAGTAGTCTGGGTCTGATCTAGTCAGTAGACTCCTTGTTAGTAAAGTTAATATACACATATTCTTTCCTTGTTTTAGTTAAATAGTGAGTAGCAGAGGGAATCTCAGACCCTATCACCTAGGTGCAATTGCATTATAAGTAAGTTGGGAAGCACATAATCTATTTTTTGTTTGTTTGTTGGGGTTTTTTTTTTGGTAGAAATTTAGTGTTGTAATTAAAACTGGAAAGATAGAGAAGTAATTTTGCAGACATCTAGAAAACTAGAAACACTAGAGGATTTTGCAGTGTGTAAGTCACTTTGAACAGACTCAGTGTTTGTTGCTTGTGGATTTTGCTGAGCTTGTCAAACAGAAAGAAATGACGTTTAAAACCTTAATGGTGAAGCAGCTGGAAATTGCTAGGCAACATAGTAGTTTCATACATACACTGTCACATCACTTTAATGGCTTTTTCTATCAGAAATATCTTTTTAAGAGTTCACCAAACCAATTTCAGAGTTCCAAATACAAACTTAAATCTGGCAAGGTCATCTTTTATTGCTGTGATTTCAAAAAATGTCTCTTTCTATGTTTTAAATTAGTGGGGCATATAGCTAGTGAATGTCACAGGGAAGAAGATATCCTTTGATTTATTTTTTTTCCCTAGTAAAATGGGGAAGTAAGTAACTCTTCTTTTGGTATTTGATTCTTTTCTTTTCTGTTTTTTTTTTATTTTGGAGAGGGGAGGGGTGCTAATAAAGCATCAAACATAATAAATTTGATATGAGAATAAAAGCTAGGCACTGAATACAGCAAATTTTATGCTGCACAAAGAAACATTTAATGACTCCTGAGAAGGATGTGTAATGAAGCATGGTTGGGTGGTCAGCTCAAAGAACTGAGTCAGGACTCTTTAACCTCCATTTCAGAGTGGCAGTGACTTTCTGTCTGACCTTGAACCACTTGCTTGGCTGCAGGAAATTAGATATTTGGAGACTTTACTCCTTCATGCATATTGACTGAATCCTGCAGTCACATGGGGTCACACAGACGTTAGTCCTCATGACATAAATGTGCAGAGAGATGTGTATTCTGTAGTGTTTCTTCCTGTGTGGCAAACTGGTATGAGTCAGTGCTGCCCCTGTCAATATTACACTGTCAGCAGTGGGCAGGCAAAAAAAGCAGACAGCAGCACAGGGAAGGGGAAGAAAGCATTACTACTTAGTTATAATAGACTCAATGTTCTAAAATGAACATAATTAAAAATTTGTATGTGCATGTGCATATATAGATGTTTCATAGGTTCTGGGTTGAACTGAAAACCACTGGGCTCAATTTGGAAGAAAAGAATGTGACAACATTTTTTATCAGCTTTGGAAAGCTTCACACAGACTGCTTCACACAGACTGCTTCAAAGAGAGGATGCTCTTCATAGGAGTGTGGCTGATCTGGGGTTTTTGAAAACAGTTCAGTCTTCCCATTGCTTTCAGTGAGGAGGGCTGAAGCCCCATATGCAAGCTGGGATGGCTCTAGGGGCAGATGGAACAATATCAAGCTCCTGCATCCCTAGTCTTGCTGTCTTATCATCAGCTTAAATCTTGTAGACCTGTCTGTGTGGGAGGAAATTGAACAACTACATTCAACTGCCATCTCTGACTTGACGAGCTCTGCATTTCACAGCAGCAAATCCCAAGCTAAAAGTTACACAAGTTATTTCAGAGAGAGAGGTATGAGACATAGATCAGAGGCAGGTGCTAAGAGGACAAGATCTCGTGTAGAATGACTACAGACTCCCCTCTGACAGGGTAGCAAATTGTAGGGTGCAGAGCACCACACTGCCTAATTCTCTGTGTGTGCTGAGGAGAGAAAATGAAGGCAGTGAGAGAAGAGAGGCTGCCAAGAATTGTTGTTTTTGGAGGAAGTGCTGCATTTTCATCCTCTTAGTAGGGCATTTGGAAATTTTGTCAAAGCCCAGCAAAGATTGACAGGTATTGACAATTGCATGAATTAACTGCCCAGCTTTCAGTTCCGACTCAAATGTTTTCATAACTGCAGTTCTTCCTGGGTTGTAATATATATGCATGGAATATTCCTGTGTAATATATATGCATGGAAGGCCTGTGCTTGAAACCACATACAGAGAGCACCACAATTATCTGAAGGTATGCTGCCAGATATTGTGATGGAGTGTTTTAGCAGGCTGAATTCCTGAACTGACAAGCCTGGGTTGCTGATCCCATTTACAGGAGCACAAAATCTGAATGACTGTCTCCTGCCCAAATTTACACAGCCAGAATTTTAGTATTTTAGAAATGTGGTGTAAGGTGCCCTGGGAAGGCACATGCTTAAAATTTGTCCTGGGATAAAACACAAAACATTATCATCTCCTCTTTGAAAGATTTCACTAATGTCAAGACTTCAGCATGGAGCTAAATTTAGAAAGTCTGCCAGTGAAGGCAGTTCACGTTTTCTTTAGACAGTGACAAACAATATATTCTCAATCACTTGCTCAGGTCAGAGTTCAGCTTTCATCTCCCCTCTGGTCAGAGGCTGCATGGCATCCTGAACAACTGGCTCCTTGTGGTTTATGATGCCAACTGACAGTGGAGTAGTTTATTATACGATCTACAGCCTTTAATTGTCTGGAGAGACATGGAGTTGACATTTGATAAGCCATTCATGGTAAAAGAATAACTGCTACAGAGAGACGGAGCTGAGGAGGTGGCAACACAAATAGATGTTGTGTTTATTCTGAGTGCTCTAACTGCTTTCTAAGCCTGATCTGGAGGTACATGGTGAAGAGAATGAGAGAATAGAAACATCACTGCTTCTGTACTGGTCTCTGTCAAAAGGAAACAGCTTTTCTGGCCTGTTAAAGAAAAACACTGTGCTGAAACTGAATACTTAGACTAGTATTTTATGAATTAACTTTCCTAGTGTGGGGAAGCATATATGTGTGTATACAAATTCGTGAAGAGAATCAGTATTTGCGGAGTATATTATAAACATGAAGTAAATCTAATAACTTTATAAAGCGAAAACTAAGGCAAAGATGTCAAATGTGTGCTCCTCATTTCCACTAAGGCCACCTTCCTGTTCCAGGAGTATTGATGTCAAAATTAGTGCCAGGCAACTTGTTTTCTGTGTCCTTTATAGTGTCCTTGACTTTCTTGTTATTCAGTTTGCCCTTGTTATAACAAGAGGCTATGTTGACTGCTCAGGAGACAAACTAAACATCCACAGGCCAGCAAAGAGCTTGCAGTAATTGTGATAACAGTCACTGCAGTCCCTGAGACACTTTTGCCACACTTGATACAAACTGGACTTCAGCTGTATGAAACCTGTGACCTTCATCAGTGCCTGATAAAATCAGAGGGCAGGAGTTTAACCAGAAAGACTTTTACTACCAAAAAAATAGTATGAGAAGATTTCAGACTATGGTGTTTTGAGCTCATCTGCAGTTTTGTTGGGGAATCCCTAAAAATGTTATTTAAAAATAAAGTATTATGTATAAAATTAAAATAATCCTGAAAGGTGACAAATGGATGTGGGGATAGAAAGCCAGGTCTGTGTCCTATTGCTTAACAGAAGAGTTAGATTTTCACTGGTAAAGATATTAGTTCTTAATTGTAAATTCTCCACAAGTAGTTCAGAGATGCTTTCCCTCCCACAAGGTGTTATGCAATGGCTCTGTCCTGTCATCAGGAAATATGGCTGCAAAGCAGAGAGAGGTGGAATGAGATCTGACTGGCAGTGCTTTCTGATTTACACCTTGTTCACATCACCAGCATTTTGAGCAGGCAGGGTCATCACAGAAGAGAAAAAATGCTGCCATGTAGCATAACTATTGCTGAAGAATATGCTGGAGAGAAAGGGAGATTTTTAGCAATGATTTTGTGTGTCAGATTAGCAAGATTTAAAGCAGTGTCATTATCAAAAGTGACCCTGAATGGAGTCTCTTTGAAATGAGATTCTATCGTTGCCTTGAGTTGGCTGAAAATTATTATACAGAAGAGCTGTTAAGAAGAAAGGAGCATTTATGACCAAAGTTTAGTTGGGAGTGAGATTTCAGCTCTGTTGGCCTCCTCTTTAGCAAGACATGGATTTCATTGCATTGTTTGTGCACTATCATTGAAGTAGGGTTAAATGCTGCTTTCTTCCACTAGCACTTATATGACATTCAGAATCAATTTAATCCTTTTATCTAAATTAGAAGCTCTGCTGAGGTCTGGGGACCAAAAATACAAAATATATGAAGCAAAATAAGTGATGACGAACACATTCTTAAATTCTGCATTTCAATATTTATTTTTTTTCCTGAATCTGAAGGTATATGTGGTTGAATGCAGATCAAAAGTCAGAGATTTTTGGATGTAGTAAATGGTGTGGAACAAGGAAAATAATTGCTAAAGTTTTGGCTCTTTTTGCCTTAGCTGGTGGGAAAGAAGGACTCTGTAAACCTCAGACCTTCTTAAGTTCTCATGCAGGTGCTGCATAACAGAGCATAGCTGTGTTCCCAGAGCTGCCTTGCCCAGTGTGGCTATGTAGGGAGAGAAGGAGCATGCCTCACAAGTTTTAAGTTTCCCAGTATTAAGCAATGCTGAGATTCTGGGAAATCCTCCTTTCCTGGACATGTAAAGAGGCTGCTGTGACTCAAGGCTGCAAGACTCTCTTCAGCTTCTGGATTAACCAACAGTCAATGCTGAAGCATAGATGTGCACAGTCTTCTCAGGGTACATGCAAGCTTACTCAGTCAAGAAGCCATTTAACTGCAACAGCCTGTGCTGCTTTAAGCTACTAAGAGGCTGCTGAGAGGTAACTTTGTCAGTGGAAGTTACTGTGTGACTTTGGCAGGCTCAGGGATGGGTGAAACC
>NW_008690844.1:359340-368014 GCF_000695815.1 Acanthisitta chloris | reverse complement strand
TTGTGGGCAGTCAATTGACCTGTATCTCTTACCTTACATACCTGAAAAGTGTGTCAGCTGGTGTGTGTGTGTGTGTTTAAGATTGCAGCCAAGATTTTTGGATTCTGAGTTGTTGCTATGAGCAAACCCCAGAGCCAAAGGATACTCTGTGCTTGGAAGGGCTGTTTTTCACATGCTTATAATTTTGGAAAAAAGAGAGAAGAAAGAGAAAACACAGAACAAAGCCAATGGGAATAAGGGCAAAACTAAATTTAAATACAATCCCCTCTGAGAATATGAACAATAAACTTAAAGCAATATGATGTGCAGGTCAAGATCATGGCATGCTTTTAACCACATAGGAAACATTTTTAGCCAGTGTTTGAGCCTAGCACTTACAAAGTCAGTTGCACTCCTTTCCCCACTGAATTGAAATTATTTCTCAAAGGCAGGGAAGTGTTATTCCTGTTTTCTACCTGAGTAAGTTGATGCAGTGAGGTGAAGGCTGAGGTTTTTCAAACTTGGCTGTCCAATAGGAAACCTCCTGTGGGAGCTGTAGGTACTTAACATTTCAGATTCCTTTGGGTGATGTTCATGCCTAAACCTGCAAACTTGCTTGAGCATTAGAGCAGATCTTTACTTGGGTGCTTCATAAATACGGAGTGGAATAATTTGATTGAAGTTTTGCCATTTCAGTTCAACCACTTTCTCAAGTGAGCTTCATTCCTTTCCTAGAAATGGCAAAGAATTGTCATTATTAAACTACAAAAGGCTCTATATGCCATCAGACTTAAGAAATCAGTAAAATAGAAGATGCTTGCATTAATGAAAATCACCTGGTAGCAATTAAAACAATACTTTCTAAGCAGAATAGCTGAATGTGCCATTGATTTAATGATCCTTGGCAGTGACTGTTTAGCTGGATTTACAGGAAGCTTCACATGACATTTCATTAGTATCACAGTGAATTAACTTTATAGTGGTGTAGTGCTTAATCCAATTTAGGCTGGGTATTATTAATGATACTACTAGGGAAATAGTTTTTAAGGCAATTAAACAGCAATATGTAATGTTGCCAAGCATCACTACTGATATCCGATGGCATCACAAAATAACACATTTTAAAAGGGAATTGAAAATGGAAAGATAGCACTTCCTGGTGATTTAATCTTTTGCACTTGGAAGGCTACCAAGCCACATAAAACCCCATTCTAGAAGATAACTTTTGAGGGAGTGTAAGTAAATACGTTCATCCTTCTGCTTGCTAGCAGCTTAAGCCACATGCAGTGCATGTGTTACCTCCAGCAAAGGTTGCTTGGCTTGCAAAGGGGCTGGGATGGCAGGGGGCAAGGACTGTTGACTCCAGAGCCAAGTCTATTGGCAGATTAGGACTGATCAAAGCTGTACACACTGAACATCGTTCAATATTAGAACACCTAGGCCCAAGCTCATGCTGGTGTAGACTATTGAAATCTCAAAGTATTTGTGTAATGACTTTGGAGCAGTATATATCTTAAGGAGTGGCCTCAGATTACAGGAGAATATTTTTGGGATAAAAAATTGGTTCCTTTCCTTGTATCTATTAGTGTTGCTCAGTAGCAGGTGCATGTATCAGGGCTCAACCCAAAACTTGCTGACACCGATCGAAAACCTTGCTGCTGATGTGAATTCCTTGCAACCAGGAATGGTTAGTTTTCTGGTGGTGGTGGGTTTTTTCTCTTTGTTTTGTTTTGTTGTGGTTTTGGTCTTTTTTAAGTTTCCTTTTTATATATTTAGCATCAATTTATATGAATTAAAACAAGACATGAAACTACAGGTTCCCTTTGATCAAAATGCCTGCTCACATCCATTCTAATTTTGCCTAATATAAGACAGCACCTATAATTACCCATAACAGCAAGGACCACTGAATTGGACCAAGTAAAATGACAAGTGCATTTTAAGAGATCGTAAAATTCCCATTTCCAGGCATGGCTGTGTTAATACCCCATGACCAATAACCCATATCATCATATACAAAAGTATTATTAAGCCATAATTTATGAGGTGGGCTGCATCCCATGGTGGGCTAGCTAAGAGATCCTGCATTTGCATGTTGTTCTGGTTATGGTCTAATTTTGCTCAGTGTCTCAGGTTTTTTATATAACTTTCAGGAAAAATCCTGAGATATGATGAGTAAATGTGTAAGATACTTTAATGTCACCATTTTAAGCAATACACTGTGGGGTCTCTTGAGGCAGTTTCTTTTATCATCTTGATGGATTTAGGTTTGATTCAAATTCTGTTCCCTGTTACTGTTTGACATACAGCATACTCCAGATGTGTTTAAGTGATACATTAGTTCCAAAGATGACTCTTATGCTAATCCTACTGCTTGTTTCTCCCCTTGGTATTTATAGCAATGACAAAGTACCTTTCATTTTGTTTTATGGCATCAAAATGTAGTAGAGAAAGAAAATAATATGTCTGCACCCTTTACACTCTAGTGTTTTAGTGCCTGCACCAATATGCCAAGGACATGTACTGTACTGTGTCATAGAATTTAATTTTAAATCCATACAGTGATTTTTCATATCAAAAGTGAGTGTGCCCTCCTGCCTGTTTGGTTTTGTGTAGGTACACTAACTTGTATGTGTGGTTTTGTTTTGCTTTTTTTTTTTAAATTTAACTAAGGAACAGAAGTCACTTGGATTATTTAACTATAATGTGTCCAAATAGATCACTTCCTGTGCTGTGACTTAAATCTAGTAGGTGATACTAACAGGAACTTATATAGCTGAAGTGAGAAATTCAAAGCAAACAGTGTGAGTTATTCCCATAATTTGATGTTAAACTATGGCCCTCCCTAGTGAAAGATTCAGGTACTATGAAAAACTTATATGGTTTTGAAAAGGAGACTCATGTCACTCATGAAAGAAAAATCTCTCAAGAGCAACCAAATGCAAAGAAAGTGCCTCAGACTGGAGAGTCCTTACTGCACTCACTGCTATGAGTGTTAGAGGATATTTCAATGCATGTTTTCCCTTTTTCTGCACTGTTTTGTGGTCTTCTATTGTCTTTTGATCTGATCTGTCGACTTCTATGGTCCTGAATTTTTTGTAATGTAGTTAGGCTGAAGAGGGAAAATGTATTTAAGCCAAAATGAATGAAACTGCTGACAATGAATGAAACTGATAGATCATCCCCTTACCAGTTCAAAGGCCCTCTAAAACCCGGTACAGACTTTGCTTACCCTTGTTACACATGCCATTGTGCAGGCAAGTATGAAGTACAGTTATTTGAAGGTTGTTGTGGTCTGTGCTCACTTGCTCTAATGTAATTGGTGCCAAAAGCTCTAGACCTCAATAATGAAGCCCTGAGGAGATTGAGGATGGAGTTTCTCCTCATGAAGTAATATTAAGGTGAGGGGAGTTATATACAAGCTCCCAAGCAAGGGATTTTGGGAGAGCCTGCTGCAACTCTAGACCCTATAGAAGTGGTCTTTAGCCCCAACATAGTGTGTGTGTTGATGTGGAATCTCTTGTGAGGATATTATTTTGGAGAGATAATGAGACCGGTAAGGAATCCAACAATCCTCTGTAACCCATAAGTGATGTTAAGCTACCCCATCTTGTGCATTAGGGCTGGGGGTAGTTTGCTGCATAAAGGGGCAGAATTTTACTTTCTAATGCCCCTTTGTCAAATGGGAGAAGTCTACATAGTGGAGAGTTAACCTTAAGGATGATCATAATTCCCAGATGAGTTCTGTTGAATGTCTTGCTGTCCTCTGTACCTCTGAAGGCACAGCTTTGATTGGCATAAAAAGTTGTCATAATACAAATTGAATCCGCCAGTGTGGTTAGAGAAATATTTCATTATTAATGGTCAATTAATGTATCAGTGGAGCGCAATAACTGCGTCTGAGTTTATATCACAGAAACACCACTTTCCTTCTTTGTAAAATTCTTCCACTCTCTGCAAGTCAAAACTTCCATGTTGATGCACTGACTGATATGCTGGACCCAAAAAGTGCTGTTAAACCCCACATACCCATGTTGACATCACTGGAGGTATGTGGGAGGTATCTGAGGCCTTGGACCCGGCTTATTATCCTCTTGTAAGTTTAGTTCTCAGGTACACTAATTCCCCTGTACTTTTCCTGGGGAGGTCTGTGGTCTGCAGTTAATTTAAGGGTGGGAAATTGTTGCAGCCTGTGGCCAATTTGGCCAAGGAATTTATGAATCTAGAATCCCTGAACAGTTACAAAATCCTAGAAATTACTGATGGAAAGGGACTATGAAGTATCACTGGAATAAACATGCCAAAGCAGGATTGTTTTGTGCAGTTAACTCTCCAGTGTTTTGTCCAGACAGATTTTGCAAAGCTGTTATATGATGTTCACAGTCAGTGCTAGGGAATATTATATTTCTTGACATTTTAGTGTATGCTTCTTGAAACTTGTGAAAAAGCATGTGTTCACATAGCACATGTATGTATTATATAGATGAGCCATTTTTAATGCCTTTTCAGAAAAAATAAGCACTTTTCAATACTAATGAACTCCCATGGCCTACAGCAGGAAGTGAAATGATACTTGGAAATGAGAGCCTTTGAATCTATTGGACTCAAATGATAGTTTTCCTAGAGTATTTAAATGACTGTATTTCAGAATTTGAGTTTGTGAGCATCTTATGTTTTCTCCTTCACAATATAAGGTAGACTTAAGAACTGGCAGCTCACAGAAAATGCTTCTGGGTTGAGCAGAGAGATCTGGGCTGCCCAAGCTTTGCCTGGGTGATAGTAGTGCGTGAGGTATAGTACAGGTGGATATTTTATGAAAGATATTTATTGGAGTAGGAATAAAATTTCAGGGGAAAACTTTTGAGGTTGTAATTCTGTTTGAATCCCATCTATCTCTGCAAGTTTTTTATGCCTAAATCGTAACTTGGATTTAACATTATCTGCCATTGATGGTTCCAAAGTTGATAGTGTCAAATTCACTGGTCTTGCTTTTGCTACAAAGACCAAGAACTTTCTTCACCTAGAGAATATTGTTCTGCCATAAAAGAAGAGCTGCAATTAAAATTTTTTTTTCTGGAATATATATATTCCTTTTTTTCTTTTTTTTTTTTGTCTGTTGGGTTATTCACAAAAGTGTTGAAAGTGTGATTTTTCAACTTGGTGACTGAGTTTCAGACTTCGACCTGTCTTGTTACAGTAGAACTCATCTAAGCAGCTAAAATGTTTTGCACAATAGCAGAAAAAAATTTTTGAGTCCCTTAATTTTTAAAACCAAACATCATTGCTCAAATGTTGATCTTTTATGCCAGATTGTTAGGAGCTTCTGCTTCACAGCAGTTGTCTAGCCCCTCTAGCTGTTGAATTAACACAAAAAAATTGCTAGAAGATGCAAGTGCTGTGGGTAGTTTCAGCAAAGTAATATGAAATTAATTAAATTCCACTGTCTTCAACTAGATTTTAGTCAGATAATGGCTAATTGAATATACAGCTGAACCCAAATTATTTATCAGGAAATATTAGTAAGTTCACAGTCCCACAAATATTTCTGCATTGGTCCAGGGAATACCTGAATTACTGACTTGTGTGGTTTTGACTAGACTTGCAATATGTAAGCCACAAATATTTTTATTGAATCAGTAGGTATTTCAGTGGAAGTGTGGCCCTTCTAAGGAAGCTTTAGTTTGTGAATATCTCAGAGCATGAATTTGGTAGAAAAGGTGTCATGTATTAAATAGGTGGAATAATACATGTACATCTTTGTGCTATATAGGACTGCATAAAAATAAATCCAAGACAATGAGACTTGGAACAGCTTATTTGATATGCTTCTTGTGGTGACAGCATGATTTTCCTCAAGCTGCTTTTGACTCTTGCTATTGACTGCCATACATTCAAAAGCAGACCCAAAAATAACTGTGTGGGAACCTGTTGCTTTAAGATTTGCAAGATTGGTTATATTGTTTCGTGTCTGAGAAAGATAAATTGCCTCAAATATTTCAAAAATTATTTAGAAAAGGAAGGGATGGCTCTAGGGAACAGTTAGTGACTAGGTAAGGAAAGTAATTTTTTTAAGGACTTTATGACAGGAAATGTAGCAAAATAGTTACTGTACTCTTTTGATTGACTCAGGCTCCTTTCTGATTTAGGCTGATTTAAAAGAGATTAAGGTAGGGATTAGGTTCTTGCCTGCTATTCTTAGGAAGAGGTTAATACCCAGTCCTTTAGGAATATTCAAGGAGGACAGGCAAACTTGAACCCTTGAGGCAAATGAACACTTGAGCACAGTGAACCTGAAGAGAGAATTAGTAGGAGTTTTTGTAGTTCAGGGAGGTCCTGAGCAGAAGAGGCCAGGAGCAGAAAGAAGGCATGAAAGCCTAGATATGAACTCAAAGTTCCTGACCTAAATGGAGAGCACCTACTTAAGTAGTTCCAGGACATGGAAGAGAGAAAAGATATAATTAAAAGGGCTTACAATAATTTTCAGGAGAGGTGGAATTTGCTTTGCAGTCTCTCAGGTGTCTGTCATGGCCCAGAAGCCAAGGCACAAGCAGATTGTGTCCATGTAGGATTATCCCTGAGCATAAGGCCAGGGCATGGCTTGAGGATGCATTTTTTCCTATGAAGGCATCCAACTCTGTTCTTCTTGAGTAGGGTAGGAATGATGTCAGTACATGTTGAACTTTTTCATGTCAAAGATTGTCTCAATCGTAAGTTACTTGCCAACTGTTTGCCCAGTAGGATGTTCAGTAAGTATATCTCTGAGGCAAAATTCCCACCATAGTATATGTCTCCATAGTATAGAGTCATTTTACTCAAGACTCAAACACTCTGTGGAGTTAGATATAAAACACCAGTTGTATTTTGTACACCTGCTAGTCTCCTTGGATTCAGTGAGCTCTAGTTTGGACAGGAGAAGTTTTCAAAAGTGTTAACAACATCGTCTTCCATCTCATGTATCTACTCTCCTTTCAAGAAGTAGCAACTTAACCTGAGCCTGACTGTGGACATATACAGTCCATACAGGTTTTGAGAACACCCCAAAATGTAAATTTTATGTCTGAAACATCAGGCCTGATGAATAGCATGGAGAGACAGAGAATTGCAAAATAATACTGTTGTATTTCGATGTGTTTTTTGTAATACCACCTGTTCCTGTGCAACCTGCCAGGGCAGTGGGGTTGGACTACATGTTCTCCAGAGGTCCCTTCCAACACTAACAGTTCTGTGATTTTGTGATCATGCTCTGACAGATATTTGCTCTGAGACTATTTGAGATATTTGCCATGACTATCCTGATGCTTTGGATAGTTGGGTAGAGCAAGTATTTTCTGCTATGAGTTACCTTTCTGGTAGATTGTAAGAACATAAACTTTATGCCCTGCTAGATGTGCTGAGCAAGCCACGTTCGTCCTGAAATCCATTTCAATTTCATGCTTTTCTGCAAAATAGGCTTTTAGTTAACTTGGAGGCTGGTTAAAGTGTGATTGTGTGTGTTGAGCCTCCCTGCCAAAGTGTCCAGTATGGCTGCATGTGACCAAGGTGCTTCCTTTAAAACCAGTAAAAGAGCAGGTGACCATAGGTGGGAAGGAATTACCTTTATTTTTCAGGCTGTCTGGAAAAAAGGCTGTTTCCAAGTTGATGTGACTCTTGGAAGAATGAATTGGTTTGTTTATTGCTATTTTAAGGCACATCTTCCATTTCAGCAGAAGTGCATAAGAGTTCCCTGCAACACCGTATCACTTGGTTATTTATTAGGGTCTTCATGCAGCTTAAAGAGGGAGACACAAAGCAGAAACACCTCTAGTTTCTGTACTCCTGGGAAGTCACAATGATTTACAGAAAGAGAGAAGTACAGTTAATTACTGTTTGGAGGCTAACGTGCATGTACCTCACAGAAGCTTCCAAGAGGCTGGAAAGGAAGTGCTGGCTGAAATAAATGGCAGTGCTCCCATGAAGTTCACTGGGGCCAGTGTTTTATCCAAAGAAAGCATAAACCAAGCAAGAATATTGCCTGAGACTAAGAGAGGCAGGAAAATCAGAGTTCAAACACTTCCTATTCAGGTTCCCAAATGCTAATTCTTAATTTCTGAAAAACAAACAAAACCACAATACAAAGTGCTGTTTCTAGTTATTCAGTGAAGCATTCTATTCAGCGAATTTGCTAGTTTCACAATATTTACTCCTAAACATAGTTCTCCCAGGCTCACAAAGACAAATATCTGTCTAAAAGAAAAGCAATGGCAATAGAGATCTGGTCTTGCCAAAGGCTGGAGAATACTCCATATGCAGACATGAAATCTGAGAATCACTCAACATATTTCTGTAACATTCATGAGAAAGGAAATTTTCGGAGTTCCTGAAGAGATGTTAATTAACTACTTCCTAGGACTCTGGCTTGTTCTCAAAATATTCAATGTCAAAACTCCCACTGACTTGAACAATACAGTTCTAAGTCCTATGAGATTACTGTTATTTAAGAGAGTGCTGAAAATTTCTCACCTTGCAAGACCCAAGTTCAGGGCCTCACACTTCTCTGATTTCCCTAGAATAGCTGGTGACATAAATAACACCTGAAACCGCCATGAGCTGCATTCCTTCGAGTGCTTTAGGTTTTAGAGAAGTCATCAAATACAATAGGCAACACAAAGTCCCAGTAGTTAGCTCTGGCAGGTAAGCAAAAGAGGCAAAGTATTTT
>NW_008690844.1:324239-359324 GCF_000695815.1 Acanthisitta chloris | reverse complement strand
CCCTACCCTGCTCCCTCCTCCCTTTTGCTTTAAACAATGCACATTTTCTATTAAAGATGTGAGAACTTGACAGCTTGTTTAGCATTAATTTTCTCATATTATGTTGTAGACAATCCCAAAGTGTGCATGGTGGTATAAAGGCAAACAAAAATGAAGGAACCCCAGTGGAAGAGTTTTCAATCTTGAAGTAGAATTTAGGTATCTGATTGAATTTTTGGCATTGAATCTATTTCATTTTTGAAGCCCAGTTTGTGACAGAAGGAGGTGCAAAGTGTACGTGCTCAGGAGTATTTTGACAGAAGTGTTTCTGGGAGCAAACTGGATGTAGGTGGAACGGGTGAAAAGCTGGCAAGGGTTAGTGTCACCAGAATGAGCGTGGTAACCTTTTTGTCTCATGCATGGGTTCCATCTACCTCAGATGGGTTGCCCAAGTGCTGCAGATGCCATAGACCTTTATTCATTTCTGGCTTTGGTGAATGTGCTGGTGGTGGCTGTGCTGTACTCATTTTGGCTTTTGAGGATTTGTGTTGCTATTACAACAGTATCTGGTTATGCTGGTTTGCTGTAAGGATGTGACTGATCATCATCTCATCCCTGTGCATACCAACACAAGGGCAGACAGGGTGGGGAGAAAAAAGAGAGAGAACAAGAGGAGTGGAAAAAAAGACAGATATGGACAGGTCCATGGAATCTGCAGGTTCCTAGAAAAATTTTATTTATTTTTCAAGAAAATTTGTTTTGGTTCACAGCATATTTTTCTACCTGATATGGATAAAACCCATGGAACATGTGTAACACATATGTTGGTTCTTTCATGTGAAAAAATCAGAAAGGTATTGGAAAGAGAGAACAGCTCATTAGTTGTCAGCTCTGTCTGCAAACAAAATACCAAATATATAGAAGCTAAATCCTTCTTTCACCATGAAAATTCTAGGAACAGCTTGTGCATTCCACTGGTCTAGCCACAAAGACTGGGGAGACCACATCCAATCACTGACTTATACTCCATTGGCAGAGCCTCCAGTTTCATTGCAGATGGGAATAGGAAATGGAAAACATTTTGTCTCTAATACAGGCATTTTTTAATATGCAACTGGTGACAAAACTAAGCTCTAGTAATACTAAGTTCCTTTTGGAAGACAGTTCTACAATTGGTTCTGGTAGAAAAAATGTGTCAGTTTATGATATTTTGCTAAGATTTAGAAGTCCTGCAGGAAGGTCAAGCACCTGGATTATCTAATCTCTTGCTATGACTGGTTGAAGATTTTTAATTATCGAGAAATGGCTGATTTTGCAAAATACCTTGTGGCCAAGAAGTGAAATAACAAAAACAGCTGCATCATGTGTTTCATTTGGATTGCTCTACTGCAAAGCCCTAATTTTCCCAGTTCTTAGACTGATATGCAATAGTCTTGGAGGGAAATAAAAGATACCTCTTGTCTTCATTTCACAAAAGGCTAGTATATCATCCTGGTAATTTCTCTGGCTGATGTCCAACATGAATTCTGCTGTCTCATCATTGATCTAGGTAGTATTTCTGTTCTGATTGCTGCTCTCTGTACTTGTCATTTCCAAGTGTGCGGTGCATCCCAGGCCTTTTGCTTTGGATGGCACAGTTAAAGCATGAATGCTGTCAGGACTTAAATGATAACCAAACTGGTGGAAGCTGATTCTTTGTGGCCAGCTGATCTTTCTGGATGTTTCTTTTAGGTGGAATCCTCTTTGAGAGCCAGTCAGAAGAGGCTCTTAGCTGCAGACCTTAGTTACAAATATAACTAATTTCTGGTTTTGCAGTGTTAAACCCTTGAATATTTCTTCATGAGAACCTCAAAAGTACAGACCTGTAAACTATAGAGAGTAAAAGAAGAGACGAAAATATTGCCAGTATTCAAACCTGTCTTGCCAGATCAACATGACTAAAAGAATGGAGAGAAGTGTACTGAGTCTATAATGGGTTATAGAGAGTTGGCCAGCAATCTCAATTATTGGAAGTCTTTCAGGCAAACTCTGTTACACCATCAAAGTTAAAATACTGTGTTCATGAATTTTTGTACCTTTAGCCTTAAAGAGAAGCTCAGTTTCATTTTATGTTTCTGTTCTTTCATTGTGCTCTCTCAAAGTGAGGAGGGAATCTGCCTGTCTATTCTGCCTGAGGTGAAAGGCTATGTTGACACCTTTTCTTCCATCTGTCATAGACTGTGACTTGTGATCTAAGTTCTTCCTCCCTGGATCCTCTTATCTTTCGTGATTTAAACTGCTGGGTTGAGCTGCATTTCTGTACTAAAGTCTAAAATATGCCTGCAATACTTCCATATTAGCAGCTCTCCTCAAATTACTGACTGCAACAAGTAAGCAGTGATTAGTGATGGTATTTTGTATTTTATCTCTCTGCTATTGCTATCAAAGCATATCATCAAAAGACAGGCAAATATTACACTAGATGAGACTTAGCAGAGACTGGAGTAGAGGTAGGTAAATAGGGTTTTTCAAGCCTTTACTGATTGTTGAGTTACTTTTACCCACAGCCCACATGAGGCTCATTAGAGTACTTGAAAGTAGCACAGTGCTTGTGTGGCCAGTCAGTTATTTTTCTTTATTTCAGGAGTCTTAGAATAAGAAATAGAGGACAGGTGCTGTTTGCTCCTTACATGTGGAAGTTGTAAGAATACCCTCTCGCAATGCTGGACAAAGCAAAGGAAGAGCCTCCTGAATGCATTTTAGAGATAGGGAGATAATTTAAATGTTTTGACTTGGCCTCCAGGAAAATCTGTCCTTTCCCCTTCAGTGCACAGTGCAGGAGGCTGCCTAACTTGGAGTCTTAAATCACAGGCCTGAAAGTACATAGGCGAATACCACTATTCTATATAGTGATAGGATTGGGATCAAGTTTAACCTACTTCCTATCTCCCACCTTGTACCAGTAAAAAGATTCTCTTGAAATGAGAGTTCAATCTTTTTCACTGTTTAAAGGAAAGAACATTCTCCTTCAGATTCAGGCCCTCAAAATGCAAGCTCTTCTTCTTTTTGCTACTTTCTGATCAAAAGATAGTCATGAGCAATGTAAGTTTCTGTCCTAGGTTACAATGTAGGGTGTAACCAATAGTATGTATTCTATTATGGTCTCCACAAGCTGTTAAAGCAGGTGGGGGCAGTGGTTGTTATCTCCTACTCATCCCTGATGGCTCCCTCAGGAGGTTCTCTCTGTTCAATGGGCTGTCAGGGACCCAGGCATGACCCAGAGAATTACATCGTCCCATTGAGATGCTTCACCCCAAGGGGAGAGCCAAGCATTCCCACAGGGATATAATCTGGGGTTTGGACCTGCACAAAGCCCTTACCTACTGGATTCCTCGAGGACAAAAGCTACCACTGGACCTTCAGGTGAAGACCAGATCTACAGGATCACTGCTCCAACAGACCCATCACTCCAGGAGGACTGCAGCTACCATTCAATCGGACTACCCCCCTGACTGACAGGGTGTCAAGTTGTTTTCTGACTCTGTCAGTGGTTTCTTTTTGTACTGTTGCATTTGTTGTTTTGTTTTTCCTATTAAATTGTATTTCTGACTTGGAGTCTCTCACTGGTTTCCTTTCAAACCAGCACACTCTCTGTGGTAGTATTGAAAGTTTTTAAAGTTATATATCTCCTTGAGGGTAAAATACCCAGGTAATGGAATTACATTAGTTCATAGCAGCCAAATATGTGACTCTGGTGAGTGTTCTCACTTTTTAAAATAATGTAAGTAATCTTTTCCACCTGTGGGTTGTGCCATGATTTCCTCCACCTCTAGTGACAAGGGGGAGTCAGGATGGTCTGATCACAGTTGTTGATCATAAACTCCATCAGGCTGCAGATCCTGACTGGAAAGTCCAAACCATGGCCTGAGTAGAAGTGTTCAGAGCGAGTCAAAGGCTTCAGAGACCATGCTAAGCAGGTCATCATTGCACATTATTGAGTTCAAAAAAGGGATTCCACCTCTGCCACTTGAAAGCCACAGGGCATTCTGTGGAAGAGGAACAGTAAAGTCCAAGCACAGATTTCAGTAAATAATAATGCAGCAGAGAGAGCTGCCTTGAGGTTGCCTTTACTGTGATTTGGAGGTTCCAAATTTTCAGCAAGTGTATTTTATAGTTCCTTGGCCATCCCCTTTGCTGTTACATCCGTGAATGAAATAGGTTGGATGGGTAGATTTGTGACTACTTAGAATTACTTGCTGCAAATCCTATAAATTTTCTTTTTTATTAATTTCCTGTGCAGCATAACTGGTCACTAACCACAGATGCACCCACAGACACACACACAGAGAACTCTGTAGTCAAGAGCTATTTAAAAGTAAGGTGTAAATAACAGCTGTAGTTTCACCAAGTTAGTTCTTTTTAAAACAGCAGCTGTTTTGGAACATCTGCAGCCATATCGTGTCAGCTGATTGAGCCACTGAAGAGAACAGCTTTGGCTTGACTGGCAGCAGCAAGGCCTCCAGATAACATTAATAACATCTGGAGTGGAGCACAATCAATGTTTCCACTGTGATGAGGTTTGGTGACTTTTGCTAATCGCAGTCTGAGGCTTGTTAAGCCTAAATACGTTGCTTGGAGAGCTTTTATGTTTGTAGCATTGCCATTTGATAAATTACACTAATTTAGTCAACCTAACCACTTTGATCAGAAGAATCCTGATAATTCTGAGGAGGAAAATGGATGCTTTGTTCCTAAATAAGCTATCGAACTTTTTGTCCTAATGGTTTTCCTAATAGAGAAAACGGGAATGGAGAACCGTTTGTGACACCTACTGTCACAAATCCTTTGAACAATTCAGTAGCTGGAGAGTCTTCAGGTATGCTTTTGTCCAGCTTTGCCAACAGGAAAATTGTGTCTTAGCAATCAAGTCCATACGAAAAGAATGGTCTTATGAATCTTGCACTTGGGCTTTCTAAACACAGTACATTTACTATAATCCAAGTGAAGAAATTAGAGAATTAAACAAATGGAAATCAGAGAGGAAAATAAACAGCTGTAGTCCTCCTAAAGCCAAAAAGAGTGATTGTTTTGTTAAGATGGGAACTAGGCAAGTGTCAGATTTCCCTGGTTTGTGGAGCAATTTACATGGGCTAGAGCATTTGGTTTTGTCTGGGTGCAAATTTAGGAAAGCTTTGTGCTGTTTTACCCTAACTTCTAAAAAGCAGGTGGGAGAATTGCATTTTCCTCACACTTTGCTTGCATAGTTATGTCTGCTTGTTTTAGAATGTCTTGGGCAAATGGACTGAAATGACTAAGTAAAGGTAGGGGGTTTGTTCAACTCATCTACTAACATAAAGTAAAAATAAGCCTCTTGAGCAACAAAACCCCCCAACTCCCCCCCAAAAAACCCTGAACAAAAAAAAGAAATTATAATAATGATATTTATATTTATTTCTCCAGGTGACTCTGAATTTATTCACTGAGGATTTGTGTGTTACTGTTCTCTGGAGTCGGTGAATATGGTTTCAGGACTTTCCCTGTGTTCCTCAAGTGTACTTAGCTTCTGGCAGAAACACTTAAGGGGGGTGAGGATGTTATTACAAATGTGTCTTCACAGGGCTTTGTTGGCATGATGAGTTTAGCCTGTCCTTTGCTTCTCATGGATGCTATGAGGTTTTGTTTTTTAAAAGCTAAGCTGTTAAAGAGGACACCTTTTGCATATGAGCAGAGGACCCTTGATAGCTAATTCATTATTCCAGATTGGGAACCTTGCCCTCCACAAACATGTTTAATACACATAACAATGTCTCTTGGCTGTGTGCACTCCTGGCCCATCTGCCTGAATGGCATAGTGCCTGTTCCTTAGGGGGCAGGTTTGGAGTGATGATGGGTTCAATTTGGTATGGTCTGTGACAGCATAAATGCCATCATCTCTTCAAGAGGTGCTTTCTGTGAGCTCTGCCATCTCATCGTGGCTGTTGATACCTCATTCAGACTCTCTTATAATAGGACTGGGAAAAGGAAAGACAGAATTCAAACGTATTTATTTAGGTTGCTGATGATATAGTTTATATTTGTAGATGTCAGTTAAATAAAGTCCTCACTGAATATGAAAATGTCAAGCAATGTAATAAGAATGTCCATATGTGATAATGACTCCTGGGGATAGAACTGCCCTGGAGAAATCCAACCATTTTCTCCATCACAAAATATGTAAGCTACCTGTCTGTTACAGCCATCACTTAGTGACTGAATTGGTTTCTCTTGTGTTGTCAGCACCAGGGCATACATTATACCTGTCTGTATTTTGAAGGTATATAGAATATGCTTGAATTAACCAAGTATCATTTCTGAAGGTTGGATTGAGGAACAGTAGTCAGTAGATGTGTCATTTCTTGATAATTTCATGATAGAAATGACATTTCAATATGTTGTGAAAAGCATAAGTAATGTCCCACACAGCTGGTGGCATTATTTAGGAGATGTTTGAAACAGATTCAGAACTGGGCTGGAGCTCCTGATGTAAGTATCAGCACTGATTCTGTTTTGGACTACTCCTTGTACAATTTGAAATGTCATTGGTGAGCTTTAGGCACATGAAATGTGTGGGCTCTCTGATTTACCTCTTATGCATTGGATTGTCCTCTGTCATAAAGGGATGATAGCACTTCCTTCCTTTAAGACAATAAGGCACTCTGTCCCCTGCTCATCACCAGTAAGCATCTCAACGTGTGCCCAACGTCCTCAGTAACATAGGCAGAGTCCTGACAGACTGTCATCCAGAAGTATTTGTTGCTTTAAAAAGGTCTTTACCTTAGTTTGCACCTGAGCAAAAGAGAATTTTTGGTGCTAGAAAAACTGTAGGGCATTTCTGATGTAGCTGCTTTAATGGAAAAGTGCAAGCAAATCTTCAATCTCCAGTCAGCTCCAACTCCCCTTTTTCTTCTAGTAACTTCACAAAGCCAGATGCATACTCTGCCTTTTGTCCCACTTAATCCTCCTGGTACATTCATTTAGACATTAGTTGTTTTTGCTTTTCTCCCACACATAAGTGGTGTGTGATGCTGATAGTTTTACTGGGTTTTATCAGTATTTAGTACATGAAATATTTAAAAATCTGTGGAATCCTTTAAAGAAATGATAACATTTAAATTGTAAGAACTAAAATTCATTTGGCCCGTGGATTTTTCTCATGGAAAACTGTGAACCCACTGTATCTTGGGGGTTTCTGTGGGCTTTTTTTTGGGTGTGTGGGGATTGAATTAAACCTTCTGAAAATGTTAGCAAAACTCTTCAGAGAGAAAAACAGATGTAAAGGTAAGGAAATTATGGGTGAGATATAAAACCTAGGACAATAAATTGGTTGTCTTTGATTTAGCAACAGGTTTGTGTTTCTGCCTTCTTGGTGCTCCTTAATTAGTCTTTGAAAATTGATAACATTTTAATATAATTTTGATTGCCTTATTCTGGAGGTCAGTCTAATATTGCATTGTATGATGCTAAATTACTCTTCTCACAGTTAGGGAACATAATTAAAAGCACAAGCATGCTGGTTTTGATTAAGAGTTTATTTTCTTACTAACTAAGAAAAATTGAGTTTCATGGAAATAATTTTGGGGTTTAGTTATGCTGTTTCTTAACCTCTTCTTTGCCATGAAACTACTTGTGTGTGACTGCTTGGAACAAAAAGATATCAGCAGAGCAAATACACATCCTGTTTTGTGTGGAGGCCTTTAAGGTCTTTCCCAGGAAATCTATTGTGATACAAGGTAGAGTGAATTTTATAGGACTCTACTGGTAGCACCAATCGTTTGGGGGCTCCACAAAGTCTCTGTTGCTGTCTCTGGCATAGTTATTTAGTTCATCATTTTTATTCATAGTGCTGCACTAATTTCACACAATTTAAACATGTGCTGTAATACACTGACAGGCACAGGAGCAAGAAGCTTGATTATTCCTCCAAGGATATACTCCCTCAACACTCATTTCTTTCTTTATTTTGTTTTTTCCAAACAGCAGAGATGAGTCCTGGAGTCAAATCTTACCACAGCTCTCCCCTCCCAAGCCTCCACTTTATGAACATTGGCAGTTAGCATCTGTGCTGTGGTCCCAGCCTTTAGAGTGAGTTGCAGGAAAACCTCAACTTTCAGTAAAAAGTAAAATGAAGGAGAAATCTTTTTGGCCAACAGTGCCATAGGGGAAATGTAGCTTGAAATGTGATCCAAGTGACTTAAGGGAAATAACAGGAAATCCACACTATTTTAATTTTGTAAAATTCATGGTTCTTAAGCCATGTTTAGAATTCCTAGGGATCTGGCTCATGATTTGTGAATGTGTCAAACTGGCAGTACTATGCTGTTTTAAGTAACCCAGATCTCACTTATTCACACAATGTAGCTGAATGTCACAGGGGACTGTTTTCCTGTTCTGTTTTCTCCTCTTCTTTTGCATTCTGATCTAGAGCTGGATTAACCTCATGTTTTCCAGTGAAATAAGCACTACATAACTTGGGTGGAAAACTTACTCGTAAGGCACATTTTAAATGTAAAAGAAAAAGTCTTAGATTTCCTATCTGTATATATTTGTATTAGCACTGTAGTAAAAGTTATTACAATGACACAACATAAAATACCCTGTAAGTCACAAGTAGCTGTATAGTGAATATTCTACTTAGAATAACATTTGTAATTCTAGGAGATATTTGAACTGCTTCACATCAACTCCTTTGTAGCAGTGGAAAAGATTTCATTTGACTCATGAGCCAGGGGATGATGCCAGAAAGTTCAGTATTTTTCCTCTCCCTTGTAATAGTTTTCCCGTGCAACTGAGATATTCCTCACTGTTAAGCAGCAGTGGGTGAGATCAGTGTGGAGGTGGTTAAGATTCTCCTCTGCCTGTACAAGAAGGTGCTGCTTCTGCTAGCAGGAGGGAGCATAGATGGATGCCATCAACACAGCATCTCTGAGTGTTTGTTGGTCTCAGTGCATGGGGCATTTCAAACATGCCAAGCTGATGGAAACGAGTTAGGTCAACCAATCTCTCCAAACTGTGGTTTGAAGGTTAAAAAAGACTTTAAAATGCTTTCCTGGGTGCAGAAATATTATAGTCTGCTTTGCTGCTGAAGTAGGTTTGGAGGAGAGCCAAAAAAAATCCCTGTGGCTATAGACTGTATATGAATTGAGTTCAAAAGAGAGATCACTTGTTCTTGTGGACTGACAGATATTTTCAATTTTTTTGCAGCATGATTTCATTACTCATAGTTACCTAGATTTATTTTGTCCTGCTGGAGGCACTTATTGGGCACAGGGGTAGATTTAATTTTAATAGAGGTTTGGACCTGGCTGTAGTTGTAGTACTATTAGTCTGGGGTGGAGAAGAGAAATCAAACTCGAATTGTTGATTTGCCTTTTGGCTGAGAGCTTATCAAGAGGGAAATAAATTTGCAGTAATAAAAGCAGTTCTTGACATTCCCTTATGCAGCAGAGACAAAGGTGATGATTAAATGGAGGTTACACATTAAAACTTCATAGCCAGAGGAGAGAAGAAAGGACAGACCAGGATGCCTATCTGTCCCATTAGATGCTGCTGGTTTTGGTATTTGGCTTTATTATGGACTCCAAAGTGCTTGAAGATCACTTTTCTGCTTCTAATGGGTAGAATATATGCTGCCAGTTTCAATTATTTGTAGCTTAGTTGTGAGATTATGAATACATCCATGGTTAGCTTTTACTCTCTGATTTGGAGTTCTTTCCAGTAACTCAGGTTAAAACAGACAGTAGGGTCAAATTTAGATGTGAACTGTATTTTCCACTCATTGTAGTGCTGAAGAGAAGAAAGTTTTTTTAGAAACTTTTCAAGTTGCATGCAGACTCATTTCAGAACCCCTTGTCAAATGAAGTTTCATAGATAATGAATGCAAACCTAGAATAGTTCAAAAGGGAAGTAAAACTGTGATTATGCACACATACCTAAGAGTTTTGTTCTCTAAAGATAGCAACAACAAATACTTTAGAGAAAAATGAGCCACACTATCGCTGTCTTGTGCAGTGTCATGTTTTGGGTATCAGTAGAGTAACACTAAAGGTCCTTTGTCGACTGCCCAAATCAGGCCAGGATAAGCCTGAACAACTGTAACTGGCCTGAAACAGAAGTGACTGGAATTCCTGTTTCAGTAATGGGCTGGAAAGGGAGAACAGTGTTGCCATCATTCACATTGAAGAATGTATTCGTGTGTACGGAAATGTAGCCCCTGAAATTTTTGCTTGCACAGAGGAGTTCTGTGTCTTTCCAAGGCTACATTTCTGTGCTTTTTGTACTTCCAGGTTCTTTGTGATATGTAATCCATTAGATCTAAATTGATTAGGGCTGCTTCTTGCCATATCTGACAAAGTTGTATAAATTCTACAGGATTATTGATGAAAAGATGGCAATTTAGGAAATAATACAGTCCAAGGAGGCTCCCATTGAACTGTGTACTGCTTTAGTTGTTTGTCTTACCCATCTTTAAAGATTGCCCATGATGGGGACTCCATAAACTTCTGAAGCAATGTTCTGTTCTGTCCCTGTGTTTAGAAACTATTGCCTTATGTCTAATCCTTTTACTTACTGTTTTATACACAAAACACATGGGAAGTAGCATATTCCCTTCTGTTCAACAACCCCTTTGCATACTTGGAGTTTATCATCACAAAACCTCTTCACCCTCTTCTCTAGAATAAACAACTCTGGTCTTTCAATCATCTTTTGCAAGTCCTGTTTTCTAGAAGTTAAAAGATAATGTACTATCTTGATGAGCCACATGGGATGAGGAGGCTGCCAAGTAAAATTCTGTGAGAAATTATTCATGCTCCAAGATGTGCTAATGAAATATTTCATAACTTCATTAATATGAACACCAGCATGGTATTTTTTAGAATCATGAAAGCTTGCATTCCTTCAATGTGGTGCAAATGAAGTTAAATTTGTTTTTCTGAGAATAAGTGTTGTTGCATAAATTACAAGAAATGGCACTAGATGTAGCCATAACTGCCAGCAAACAGCAGTACATGTGGCTATGGTTCTGTGTTCAGCTCACAAGGGCACTGGGTGCTGCAGGCTGTAGAAGATCAAGGCTCTGCTGATATTAGAAATGCCAGTCTCTCCTTTTATCATAACCTCCTTTCAAAGCCTGTCTTTCTCGTTGTGCAACCCTGTTGATTCCATTGGTAATGTTTATTTTTATGCATTAACTGTCCCTTTACACGTCACATGAGACCTCTAGAAATGCTCTGTTAGATGTAACTAGTCATTTCTTGGTTGAGACGTATTGCTTTCCGGTCCTCTCCCTCCTTGTAAGGTTTTTCCAGTTTTACCATTAAGTCTTTCTTTTTTTTTTTTGCCCCCTTACCTTGGGACACTACCACAAGATTGAGATTTTCCAGCATATTGTGAAAATTAGTAATATTATCTTTGTTCCAGCTGCTCTTTTGTCTCCTTAGTGCTTAATTTTCCTGATTTTCCTTCCCATCCTTCTTTCTCTATTTCTTTTCTTAACCTTTTGTAGCTGCTACTGTACAGTCTTCAGGGAATGCCATGAATCTGAAAGGGATTTGACAGAGCCTTTTCATCATGAGGTCTGCCAGAGATATATCAAGGCTTCTTTTTCACCCCTTGAGACTGACAGACCAACAGGAATAAAATCTGATCTCTTCAGAGAAATAGAAGTGGATGAGCTGTTGTTGTATGAAACTTTTTTCCCTTCTTTTTCTTTTCCCCATCCCACATGCTATATGTAGCTGGCAGGTAAAGGAGGGCCTTGGTATGTTCTCAACCAAGAAGCAGCTGCTTCTGTAATTCATTTCATAACTCCTTTGATGCCTCCAGAGAAGTGGAGGGTCTGGGAGAGGCATGGAGACATTCTCTTCTGATAAAAGAAAGAGGAAGTGCTCACTGTCGTGCCCTTCTTGTGGTCTGTTAGCAGATGCTTATCAGATACAGTAGGATTTCATTTTTCTCAGTACAGGACTCTGTATTAACATGTTATGTCCCTGTGGCTGGTGAGGCTGACAGAAGTCTGCAAAGTTGGCTTCAGAAGCAGAAATACTCTTAATGTCTGAGGTGTCTCTTATGCCTCTTAATCATATGGTCTGCATCTACTCTGCTTAAGGAAAATGCCTTTATTGCTCTTGCTGACAGGGTTGAACAGCCTGCTTTCCTTTTGGGAAGGGCTTTGCTATCCTTTTTGAAGACCCTTGATCAAATAATGGCTGTCAAATTTGTTGGCCACAAAGCTTTGGTGCTGCACTTGGTGCAGGTTTCTCCCAGAGAGTGATGATGTCCATGGCCTATCCAGCTGTCCCACATAGAGAAGCCTGGAGCTATGTTTCAAGCTTATTGCTGACTGCTGTCACTTGCACAGTGATTGGTTTGACTTGTCCCTCATGTGTGTCTCACAAAGAGAATTTAGAGCAAGAAAAATGAAACAAACTATTTGAATCTTGTTCCCAGTGGGATATATTTTTCTATGTTAATTCCTATTAAACTCTCCACAGGTAATAGACAAAAGAATTAGAAACACGTAAGGAGATTGATATAGAGCTATGTAGCTGTTCTTGTAATAATTGATTTAGAATAATTGAATCATTTTCCTGTAGAAATCTCTTCTTCCGCAGAACACTATTATATTCTGCAATACCTTTTGTTCCTTTAGTTAATAGAGCTATATAACAAATGCATATCTGCACTGGCAAATGCAGACCACTTGAACTCTAAAATATTAATTTTAAATGTACCTATGGCTATTTTTAATAGTAATTTAAAATGATCCTAAAAAGCACATGTTGAGATAATGAGATCCATAAATATTGGTTGGCATTATTGATTCACATGTATTGCTTCCGTAGATTACTTCCATTTTCCACATTTCTTTTCATGTCTATACTAATCAGGGGGTTGGATTTTAAAGGTATTTATTTACACTGAGCCTTGTGTAAATACAATGAAATAAAATTCTCCAGTGGGAGCAGAATTAAGCCAGGGCTTAGCATTGTGGAAAAATTCAATCCTCAGTTTTTGTTTAAGATTAAGGGAAAGTGTTTGACCTATTCTGTAAGCAAGGATAAGTAACTTACCCATTTTCAGAAAACTTGGGAGAGCATTCTTTATTTTTTGCAGTCTCTCCAGAACAGTCTTTCTCTAGGGAATGAAAAGGCAGAAATATGCTGTAGGAATGAAAAATCATTTTCAGTAGAAACTAAGCAAACTGGTGCAGACTCATCCAAGAAAATGTGTGTATCTCAGCTTCTCTGAGTGAGTGAAGTCCTCTAGCAGCTGCAGGCTATGATCAGGACTTTGGAGTTACTTTTATTGTCTTTTGGTGTGATACTCCGTTTTCCCTCCTGCCCTGTGTAATTTATCCAAGCAAAACTCTGGCCTTATGAACACAATACAATAAAGACAGACCTTGTCTGTCTTGTGAACCTGCAGTGACTCTGTTATACCCATTCATGTTTCTGCAGGGGTGCTCGTTTTCAAGGTGGGATGTTCTTCTGGTTATATATGAACCTTTCCCAAAGTATTTTGAGATAACCAAAATAAGCCACACTGAAAGATTGCTCAGACAAAGGTCAACTTTAAAGCTATTTTTTTGTTGCCTGTGGCAGCTGCTCAGTATTAGCAAAGTGCATCCTCATTAGAAAAAGTGAGCATGTTCTCACCACATTGTCATTAAAAACTAGTCATTTGCTATTGGATAAATGCTCATAAAGTCAATATAAAAATAAAATTTGCTATTGGATAAGTACTCATAAAGTCAATATCAAAATAAAATCAATATCTGCAGGGCCTACAAGGGATCTGGAGAGTGACTGTTTGTTAGGAACTCCCACCATAGGACAAGGGATAGTCTCTTCAATCTGAAGGAGGGAAAGTCTAGGTTGGATGTGAGAAACAAGTTTTTTACTCTAAGAGTGGTGAGACACTGACACAGGTTGCCCAGGGACGTGGTGGCTGCCCCAACCCTGGTGGTGTTCAAAGCTAAGCTGGATGAAACCTTGAGCAATTTGATCTAGTGAGGAGGTGTCCCTGCCCAGGGCAGGGGGCTGGGGCTAGATGATCTGTAAGGTCCATTCCAACCCTTAAATTCTATGATTCTATGAAAGAAAAACAAATTTGTTTGTCAGACTCTCAGCTAGTTAGCTGATTAGCTTGAATTCTGTTGAGAGCTTTATGTTCAAAAGTGTTCCCACACCACACAACTTTTACATTCATTTGAATTCTGCTAAAGTAGTTTGGAGTTGTTTGATTACACAGAAAGAATACTTTCACTTTTTGACAGAAGAAATGTACCTTGTGTTGTTTTGAGCTGTGTCAAATGAATATTTAAAGAAATATTATATTGTTATTTCTGTGCTATGGTGTAAATGCAGAAATGAGACTGAATTCTAAGCCAGTGTAGGTTATGTATTTTTTTATATTATTTGGGATTTTTGTTTTATTTCTCATACATTTACACACACAATAGTATGGTCCATGATCTCCACTCCGTCAGAACTGACTTGCATTGATGGTGGGACTAATAGGATATTGTGTCTTATATCACTTTTGTTAGACCCATGCCTGTTACTGTTTTAAGTTCTTAATGTAAGTGGTGTAAGTTTTGTATGCAAAGAGTCTCCTTTGTGTTCCTTATCTGCTTTGAGACTGACAGGTTGAATTACTTACAATGCATGTTTTCCATTCATAAAGGTTTTTTTCTCAACAGGGTAAAAGGAAAACATAGTGACAAATCTTATATGGAGGAGATGACACGTCAGCATTTTGGTTTATTGGACATTGATGATACAGTAGATCACTAAAAGCAGGTTTAGAGCCTAGGAAACAGCACTATTGATCTCCTGGAGTCTTGTTGCCAGAAATTGTATTAAAGAGCTTAACACCATGATGTGTAGCCTCATGGCAGCAATGTAGCCAAGAACAACCTTTCCTAGGGATCCACAGGCTGAGAGTCCAGTGAACTTACTGATGGAGGTTTGGTGCCTACTCCTGCCAATCAAATTGTTGAGTATCAGGAGGAAGATTTGCACATTCAAGATTTCAGTGTTTTCCAAGTAATTATCCAGAGGTGGAACAATTCATGCGCTATTGCCTTCCTCTCCTTTTCCCTCTTCCCCATTTTGAAATATGTGAAATGCAAGTTATATTTTTCATGTTTATCATCTACTCTTAAAAAACTAAACTGTGTAAAGGGAGTGTAAGCCTATAGTAAGGTTTCAACTGACTAGTGTTTGGGATTGTCAGTGTTGGAAAGGAATAGTTTATTGCAATTTATTAGTATTGCGATTTAGTCAGCAAAGTGTGCAGTTACACAGCTATTGATGCAAAATTAGTCTATACCAGTGAATTGTTCTAGATTTATACCTGACCCTTGAATAAAAGGGACTCACTAACACTTACTTAAAGATGTTTGTGTTTCTTAAATTGAGTTTTAAAATAAATCCTGCACTTACTAAATTGTTTAAATGCAGATTTTCAGGTATTTAGTACTGTATGAGATTTTAAATGCTTAGATCTGAAAGAATGCTCATAGTAGAAGCACAGCCATGAAGAAAATAGTGCATGAATGCATCCAGGTTTGGAAGAGTATGAATAATTTTATGGTTAAGTCTTGGTTTAAAAAATGAATGAGAAGCCTACTTAGCTTCCTAAGAATCATGCTCCATTTGTTACTAAATGGACCTGGAGTTTAGCAATTTGGGGACAGGTTTTCACAATATATAGTCACCTGAAAAAAACACCAACAGACTACTTAGAAGTTTGGCGTTTCACACTGCTCTCTGTAGATACCTAATTAGGCATTAGGTTCTATCCATAGTGTCTCTGAAATCTGATTTTAGTTACTTTTAAAAGCATCACCTAGTGCCTCCTTCAGAGATTCTGCCTGTTTCAAATGCAAACAACAAGATTTATTTCTGAGCAACCTTTTTCACTGTCTAAGCCATATAAAACAAAGTAGGAAGTGTGCTTTTAAAAAATATTTAGTTATTTTTGTAAAATATGGCTATTCTCTGGTTCTACAGTGCTTCACTAAAAGGGAATTGCTGCTGTTTCTCATGCCCTTATCCATGGAGGAATGTGCTTTGGTAACAGATAGAGATGGACAGTTCCCTGAGGCACCACGTGCTTAGGTGTTTAGCATTAGTCACTGTTTCTGTTAGCTTTATCAATGGTTTCACTTTCCACAATTGGATGGAAATGCTCTTAAATGGAGTGGGAATACTCTTCTGGTTTAGGTCCTTTCTTCCCTTTTAGGGTTGAGGAAAGAAACAGGTATCAAAAGCAAATGGTAATGACCAAAAAAAGTGGATTAAAACCTACTCCAGCTTCTCAATCAAAGCCTTAGACAAATGCAAAAAGTTCTAGTGATTCCCCACCACCACTTGATTTTGTGTTTTTCTTTGTGCCAGTGTTTCCTCTCCAAAAAGAATATGTTCTTGTTTTCACATGAGTGTAATTTTCATGTGCTTTTATACAGCACTTCTAAAACCCTTCTGATTTCTAAGGCTTAAGAACTGTGACTCTTCTTCCCCATGTGCTTGCACATCCCTTTCTACAAGGATCAACATAGCTACAGCATAATTGGAAAACATTTGAATCAAAAAATATGACTATATTCCCAATAACTGCTGTGATTCCCAGTCACAAGTCGGTGACTAAAGCTAGAATTCCTCCTCTGTGGATTTAAACACTTAATCTCTTTAGTTTTCATTTCATTCTGTGTTGGTTAGTAAAACCCTGTACTTCTATTCAGAGAACAGAAACCTCCACATCTGCAGTTAAGATCTACCTCTAATCTCTGGAGAAATGGGAATGCTGATGTATGTTGGTGCCATTAACAATATTTGCATGTGCACCAGGACTTTTTCAGCAGTGATCTGTATTGGCAAATGGCTGAGTGCACTGTTTTCATGAGATATTCAGCATGTTTTTATTAGATCATTACCCCAAGAAACAGAATACAAAAACACTATGAGAAAACTGCTGTCCTAAAAAAACCAAACCAAAAAAGGCCCCTACTCCAACCCAAACCCAACTACAACAAAGTCCTTTTAGTAGGAGAAACATTCATGAAGTAGTGTGGCTGGTATTCCAGCTTTTCCTACAGAAAGCAGTAAAAGCATGTGTTCCTTTCCACTGTTACATCTGTCCTCCTCCCAGTCTTTTGGAGTGCAATACCAGCTTTGGAATGCATATTTTTCAGGTTCCAGGACCTAGGTGTTATTTCTACTACAATGATAGTATTGTTTCTCCTCAGTTAAAATGCAATAGTAGATTGTGCCATAACTCGGTTAAATCCTTAGATATGGAGACCTTTTGCCATATGGAACACAGACTCAGCCTTTCATTTCTGTGGATATAAGTAAAGTTTTAGCATGAGAAGAGAATACAGCTATGGGATAGAGACAGCCATAGCTGTGCTCTGTATTCATGCTGTGTTTTGTATCCTCCTCTGTCTGTCCTACAAACTGGAAACATGTGGTAATCATGTCTGTGGATTTTGTTATTGCTGTATCCTCTAATTCTGTTTTATTTGTAATTTTAGATGGACTCAAAGGTCTGGTCCCAGATTTATAGCAACATGATGTGCTGCTGATTTCTCACAAAGAAGCCATCAAAAAACATCTCTGAGAAGCTTCTTCTGTGAAAGAAGTTTGCAACTCAGAAGCTAAAGAAGTTGCCAAAAACCTAAGGTAACATTTTAAATGAAAACACACCATATTTCTTCTGAAGAATGGTTGTATGTTGGGCAGAGTCTCAATGGAGGGAGCTTAGAAAAGAGTGTGTTGCCCCTGCAAGGAAAAAACTGCTACTAAGTCTGAGCACATCTACCACATCAAATCAGCAGTTTTCTTCCTTATAAATCTGTTTATAACTTGGGGAGTGCAGTGTGGGTTTTTTTCTGTTCTGCTGAAGGGGTGCAAAAGCAGTGGGAGGAGTTCAAAGGTTTGCAAAATTCCTTGAAGTTTAATGGAATCAAAACTGTTCTGGAGAGAATGAGACATACACACAAGCAGCTGGTAGGGAGAGCTGTAGTTCTGCCTGCAGTCATGAGAGGAATGGCAAAGGATGGCTGTGAAGGACAAAGTACATGTCACCCATCTTCCTATTCTGGAAGCAGGACTGGGAAATAGCCAGTTTGACTGCTGTGAGGGGTTGTGCCTATGGTCCAAAGGCCACAAGGGCTATAGCTTTGCCTAGAAAATATCAGCTTAGAATTTTTGCTAGAAAAGGGGAGAGGCAATAGGAGCTTAGGTATTATTCCTTCAGCCACAATTGTGTGTGCCTCTGCAAAATTCTTATGGAAGCTCTTGCTCTTAAGGGGATGAGATATCTTTTAAGCATTTTTTGTGGGAGAATGATTCAGCAGGGTTACTGGGCCCTCTTCACAGGCCAGTGTAGCAAGAAGGTGAGGTTGCAGCAATCTCTGCAGCCCAAATTGTTCTGGGGACTCTGCATTCTTAGCAGCATACAGAAGAATCACTCACTAAGAAAGCTCATTGTATGGCATGTAGAAATTGATATGGAGACTCCTCACTTTTCTGTCATCCTGACATGTATCACCAGGTATGGCTAAAATCACATTTAGTTGTAACCTGATTTTGAAAGACTTGGGGTGTCTTATGGAGAAAGTTGGAGGTGCAACAGCCATGGGTAGTCACTGTCTTTATAGAGATAAGGAATTCTCATAGGGATAATGTTAGAAAGAATTAATAAGTAATTCCCTGCAACAATATAAGGGCATTTATTTGGCATTTTCCCCTAAAATGTTCTGTAGGATTACCCATTTTACAACTGCAGTTTCTGATCCAACATTTTCGCCGTCAGAATGAATTGCAGTTAGTGAGGTAGCTAAGAGTTACTTAAACCACAGAAATAAGGCAGTTAGCTTGGTGGCTGCTAACATTAGACTTTGAAAAAAATGGCATCAGTACAAAAATGCAGGTAGAAATATTTTGTTGCCTGATTCTCATCTCGATGCTTGCTTCTTTTCTTGTTCTCCCTCCTCCTTTCACCACAGAAACATACGTGCAAGTCTTGGCTGAGGCACAGCGGAAGACTTCACTTTAAAATAAGTAAAAAATTAAACTGCTGCTTAATTCACCCGTCTTTGTGCATAAGCAAGATGTTTCCTGTTATGTGGTATAAGCACTGATCCCTGAGGACATCACACCTTGTGTGTTCTTCCCTCTCAAACTGTTAATGTTTTACCAATCCCAAGTGAATACATAAACTTCTGGAACATTTTGACTGTAGTGCCATTTCAACTTGGGGAGTTTTTTTGGATGTAAAAACTATAGATGTTTCTTTGTCTTCTGTGTGAGTACTAAGATCTGGTCTAGGTCTTTACAACAGAAGAAATCCTGTGGAGATGTTTCCATTTCAGCTTAGTTCCCTTTGGAACGTATTTTGTGAGGAGAGATTGACTCATACTTTACAACTTGTTAGTTAGGGTACTGTCCTCGGATGTGGGACAGCCAGAGTAACGTCACTCTAAGTCATGCAGAGGCCTTGCCAAGAATTGGGCAGAGCAGACTTGCAGCCTTCCATATTCACAAGGCCACACACATTCTTGTTTTGACAAAAGTTTCAATGCGTAATGGAAACGTTAAGGTTTGACTCCAAGTGGAATAGTCATTTTATTGTCTCTGGGCAGTATCTCCATGCCCCTCATGTCACTTCACAGTTGTGTCAGTTGTTAAGTCATATGTGGCCTTGCTTTATGTGGGCAGCATTAGCTGCTGTTTTGTAAAATGCCCCAATTTTTCATTCCTTTAATAACTATTAAACTGTGAGGAGAAGGTACTTTGCAGTAAAAGAAAGCTCAGGAGGGGGAGGTATTTAGATGAAAATTCTCCAGGAACATAGTCTCTTCCCCTAGCAAGAGAAGGAGTGAAATACCTTTTGGAATCTCATTTGGAATTAAGATTCTTTTCCTGCTGGGATGTTTAAATTAAAACTTTCAGCTTCATAGCTCTATAAGCCTATGTGGTTTAAGAAGATCTAGAATTAGTGGCTCTGATTTTTGGTATACACTAAGAAATCATAACCTAGAGAGTTAGGAGGTTTTGCAGACATGAGAATTCTGAGGGTCATTATAAGGAACTGAGTCACTTACTGCGTGAAACAGAGGATATATGATGGGAGGATATAAACTTCTTCACTTTCCTATGAACGAAGAGAAACGAATGAGTTAATTGAAATGTGCCTGTTGCTATTATAGAGTCGTGTTCTGTTTTGGGGATCAAATTGCACTGAACTTAGCACTGAACAATAGATTTGCTGTCTAAACAATTCAGCTATGCTGAATTCTCTGGTTATTTCACATAGTATTATTGAACAGAGCTGTTGTTTTTTTCCACCCCATCTTTTACATTTTGTTCAGTCCTTCCTTACATCTTATTTCCTGCAGTTGGGAATCATTGGTTTCTTTGTTGCTTCTTTATTGCCTTCCACACTCTCTTTATATTTTCATGCTGGAATTGTGTTCACTTCTTCCTCTTTGATCTTACAGAAATGAGCAAACTGTCTAGAGTCTCATCTTACAGTCATTTAAGATCTGTATAGCACTTTTTACTTCATTATAATTGTTTCTAATTTACACTAAAGCAAAGGTGATTGCAACTGGGCTCCCAAACTAAGTTTTGTAAACCTCAGCCACAGCACACCAGTGAAAGCAAAGAAGCTGGCATGTAGCATTGTGCTGGTTTGAGCTGAAGAAGAGTTAACTTTCTTCACAGAGGCTAATATGGGGCTATGTTTGGATTTCGTGCAGAACACAGAGTTGATAGTGCAGAGATGTTTTTGTTATTGCTGAGCAGAGCTTACACAGAGTCAAGGCCTTTGCTGCTTCCCATCCTGCCACACTGGCAAGGAAGTTGGGGGTGCATGGGAGATTGGGAGGACACACAGCTGGGACAGGTGACCCAAACTGACCAAAGGGATATTCCATACCATAGGACATCATGCTCAGTATATAAGGTGGGAGGAAGAAGGAGGAAGGGGGGACATCTGGAGTGATGGTGTTTGTCTTCCCAAGGGACCGTTACACGTGATGGGGCCCTGCTCTCCTGGAGATGGCTGAACACCTCCTGTCTTTGGGAAGCAGTGAATTAATTCCTTGTTCTGCTTTGCTTGTGTGTGCAGCTTTTGCTTCCTCTATTAAACTATCTTTATCTCAACCCATGAGTTTTTGTAGCTTTTACCCTTCTGATTCGCTCCCCCATCCCATGGGTGGGGGAGTGAGTGATAGGCTGTGTGGTTCTTGGCTGCTGGCTGGGGTTAAACCACGACACATATATTGGAAACAGTTCTTTTTCCTGCCAAAGCCTTCACCTATAGTCAAAATGTATAAATAAGTACCATTAAATAAGCAAACTTTGTTTCAGATGCTTTGAGCTCCTCCTGCTGACCACTCCCCCCCAGTCTTGATTTAGGCCATTAGATTCAGAGGTTGGTTTTGGCAGTTCTCTGAGGGGCAGATAGTTGCATAATGGACTTCTTGTGTAAGATGGTGCTGATAATTGGTCCAAGCGGGTCAATCTTCCCACTAAAAACCACTGACTGCTTAACTCATGAAAGTATATTGCTGGCTGCCTCTTTGGGTGCCCATTGGGAAGACTTGTCAGCACTCCAGTGGGGCACTGATGTTTTGGGGAAACGTGTTCTGCTGCAATACGAATTCAGTTGAAAGAGTGCTGTGAACATGGCTTTCAGCAGCCAAAGCAGTCCATTTTCTGACCAACAGCTTCTGTTTTTATAAAAGTAGTTCCTTCTTGTCCCAGGTCTCCTAATGTCTCCTGCATCTAGAAGTGTCAGAAATTTAGGCCTGTCTAAATCAGGTACTATACTGTCTGTCATTAATTTGGAAAAGGTCTCATTTTAAATGCTCTTATACCTACTCCTCCTTAATAAACAAAACAAAACTCAGGTGCCATAGATTTGGCAGTAGACAGCAAAATCTTAAAATTCCCAAACAGTGAACAAATACATCTTAATGGACCATATTTGCTTTCAAATCAAGGTAATAATAATAAACATTTTGCTTTTATGTTGACTTTTTCATCAGTAGTTCTTTAAGCACTTTTTGTTAAGAGGTTTGGCATTACTGTACTGTCTTGACAGTGAGAAAACATATGGACACCATAAGATCTGGCACCAAGATGACTTAATAGCTGGGTGGCAATTAGAGACTAGCACCCCCTTCAAGACTGGAATGTTTTTCTTCTTTTCTTTCTCTTGGTAGCTTTGGATTGTCCATGTATTTATTTAGGAGATGCTAACTTGACTTCACAGATATTAGTGTCCAAATGTTCCATGAAGGATGCTTTTTTGGAGTAAAGTCCACTTGTATCGTGAGATGTCAAGACATTTGTAGGCCAAAGAGTTCATCTGACCATTTAAGCACAAACATGGAGAGGTTGGTTTTAAGCAGCATCGTGAGAATTAACTGCAGTGATATTCTCAGCTGGAGCTGCTTATTGCTACCTTGTCTGAGAGAGTGAGCTTGGTTTAAGCACCAGAGGCTGTCTGAAGGGACCTGTGGTTTTGAAAATGTGGTCTGGCATAATAAATATTTGAGTATTAAGGGTGAGAATGAGGAAACTGATAGAGGTGGATCTATCATAATTGCTTTCGTAAAATATGGAGACAAGCAGTCCTTTTAATCCATTATTTACTCAGTAGATGGTATCTAATTATTTAGGCAATTTTTAAAGTCAGTAAAAGGCTTAACTAATTCTAAACTATGTTTTGACTCATGCAGAACACTTTTGTCTGGGTAAAATATGAGACATTCTGACACTTTTATGGGTAAAATGCCTTTCTGTTGTCAGTGAGAGCTCTCATAACTTCGCCACTTAAAATTCTGGAGGGGGGAAAAATTAAATATGGTACTTGTTACAATGAACTTTTTACTGGTTCATTCCATGCTGTTTCTATAGACTTCTGGAAGTTGTATGAGGAAAGCCAATAAGGCAGCTTTGTGTCCCATCTAACAGGCCACAAATGATTGTACTCTATTACTACTAATAAAACAAAGTTATCAGCACAGTGTCTTGGACACAAATAATTTACTCTTTCCTTTCTGGAGATTCTTTGTGCATATAAAAGTAGGTTGTAGACTGAGCTTTCAAATATGTCAAACAGCCTTAATGTACTTCTGAGCAAGAACAGTCTTGTAGCCCTCGATGCTGCTGAGATTAGTCTCAGGACTGCCTTAAATTGCTCCAGCTAGTAGCTTAATTGTTTCCATATAGAACAATTCCTAGTATCAAAGGAATTCTCAATTAGGGTAAATTTGTTGTGTGATAGAATAACAGATTTAATGATAAGGGTGTTCTGCTACATGTCTATGTAAAGACAAACATTTATCCTAGCAATGAGCTTAGATCTGTGTTTCCCCCACATTTTCAAATATTTGGGTTCTTACTTTGAGATTTGACCTGTTAAAATTGTGGTGGTCTGGCAGGTTCTGGTTACAAGATTTGAGCCATAGTCACACCCATCTGTATGTCAGGAATGTTAGAACCACTTTTCAGGATTCCACAGTAAGAAAATGTTTTGACCAGTTAATTCTACCACTACCTTTTTTTTCTGCTTTCCCTCACCCTGCCTTATTTCTTGCAAATACAGAACACGCTTATGGGCTGACAAGTTTTATTTCAACTGTAACCCCATCGTTCTGGTAGAGTAGGTTAATTATGAAACCATATGGGAGACACTGGAATACTGTGCAATACATATATTTGACATGGAGTGATGACTTTTAAGAAGAATTAAAAAACATGACTGAAATTTCAAAAGACTTTTTTTCATCAGTCATAGATCAAACTCAGTGTGGTAAAATGGGAAAAGAGATTTCCTAAGCCGAAAAATGGAAATGGACTTCATCTGCACTCTCAAAGACACTGCTGAAAGACCTCCCAGTAACAAGACAAAGTTGAGAGACTTTGACAGGGAAAGGAAAGAATTCAGTCAAGACTGAGTGTGTTACAGTGGGAGGGTTGTTCAGTTGGGTTAGTGAAGGACTAAAATTTAACTAAATGTTCTTACTGGTCAATGCATTACTAATTAGGTGGGTTTTATTTGTTAGGTTCACTTCGCCCTGCCCTACCCTACCATGGTCTCAAAAATAAGTCAGTTTGGTTTTGTGAAAATATAGACCACCAGTACAGAAACCCAGAATACTTTTGCAAGTCACCCCAGTGTGTGGTTGTGTAAGGGACTGGTTTCCAAACTTGAAGACTGGAGCTAATACCATTGGCAATAGTATCATTCCAGGGTAAAACAACATAAGTGAAACTCAAAATTGAGCCCAATTCAATTGACTGTCTAATGACAATGAATGATTTGAATAATTTAAAGTGAATTCCTAATCACTGTGTATTTTAAACAGAATTTAAAGCTATAAACTGTGAGAACTAAAGTTTTACATTTCACCGTGTCTAACAGCTGGCTAAAATTCTTGGACTGGCACACAAAATCATCCTTGATAGCTTATAAATGGAAGGAAAGTATAATCAATGTAATTTTTTTCTGTTACTTATAACTCATCTAAAGCTCCTTATAAGTACTGTATGGCATGTCTTACCATCTTGAGTGATGGATATATAGGTGTAGCAGAGGTTTCTTAAGGCCCATCAGACAACTATCATTAACATAATCCTTGTTGTCTTTAAGGTATGATAACATTCCTTCTTGTCACCTCACACAGGTCATAATGAAAGGGAAAGATTAACCACCTGGTTACCAAGGGCCATTTACTGCTAAATGATAGTAACTGCAAATCCAAGTGAAAGGATTCACCCTCTATAGCCTGCTACACTCAGCAGTGACTCCACGTGACAGATATGCCAGTTAACACCTTAATCCTCAGTAGAGTGTGAGCATGAGAGATCTTGTTCAGCCTTTAAGCAGTAATGGTGGTTGCTATGCTTTGTCATTGCAGTAGATGTGTTTTAATTAATATTCTAGATGGATTTTTTTTTGCCATTCTGCCTACTCTTGTTTGACTGACAACAGCTTTGTAGCTTCTTAGAGGGTAGGTTGTCTCTCAGGATTCAATTTAGCCCTTCACATGGTTCATTCTTTCTGTTTATTTAATTTTTTTTAATTTAATACAATTTTTTGAAAGTTGATGTTTCTTTTTACAGTATTTTCTAGTGACTTAAAGCTTTAAGACCAATGATATTATTACATCAGCCAAGTGCCAGCAGGAAAGTCTCTTAAAAAAGAAGGGAATAGAGTAATCTATAATCCACCTTGACTAATGTTTGTCAGACCAAAGAAAAGAAAATTTAGCAAATAGAATCTTTAAGGACTTGTGAGGGGAGCATGGTGGGAGGAAGTGGGATATTTAATAAAGATCAGGAAATTTAGAAGAGCTTAGAAAAGAGTTTTTTTCCAGATGTTGTAATGTGAGGAGACCTCATGCTAAGTTTATTTGCACAAATCCATCTCACACTGATTTCTGTGTTTTGGAAAGATCTTGTTTTTGTATTTGCTTCCATAAACATCTTGATTTAAATATTATGCATATACCAAATGCAAATATGTTGCAACAAGTACAGTGCAGAGGCAGTTATGACAAGTAAGTTTGAGTGTTATATTATACATGACATTTTTCCTTCTGTCCTGTCCTTTCATAGAGATGGGCAGATGCCCCTGAAGGCTCTGGTCTTTTTCAGTGTAATGTGGATAAAACAAAAAGTGGGGGTGAGTCTTAAGGTGATTCCTTTCAGGAGCTGCACAGAAAAGACCATTAGCTCTTCTGGTGAGGAGTGCAGGAGAAGCAATATCCACCTGGTCTGCTGGGGAGTTGTGTAGAATTAGAAACAGATAAGGGGAGAGAGAGAGGGATAGAAGGATTAGGCTTTGCATAGACCCAAGGATGCTGAAGTGAAATGACTCACGTTGGTATGAAGGCTCTTTAATTCTTCAGTTGAGTGTTCCTGGAATGGAAAAATGCAAGAATCATTGTTACCATCTACTTCAGAAACTTTGTTTAATAACCAGAGCTGCAGGCAAAAGGTACATGCTGTGGGTCTGGTTGCAGAATACAATGATGAAAGAATTACAGGCAGCCTTGCCAGACATCCCTGACTAGTACACCCTCTGTGTTCTGTCCAAGTTATCCAAAGGATGTTCTTGGCAGTGCAATTCTGTGCCATTGGCTACACCCTATGAACATTCTAGTACACAGGTGTAAGACCTCACCTCAAGTCAAGAAAAGGAAAATTCCACAAATTTCACTTGCTGTGAAAATATTAAGTTGTATATTATATTGGAAAACATTATGACATTTCTGGAGGAATTTGCTTATGAAAAGAATTACCTAAGCTGCATTTAGCTAACTCATCAGTATGTTTTCCATAAACCAAGCTTTGACCACATTTTCCTAAAACAGTGTACTGCTATGCCCCTCTAACAGTCACCACTTCTGTTTTCTTGCCTCTGTTTTTTTTGCTTTGGTTTGGATTTTGGTTTTTTGGTTGGCTGGCTTTTTACTCTATGAAGATTAGCATGATGCTATACTTTGCAGCTGTTTGTCTGGTCATATGAATTATAGAGTTGTTCACAGTTAAAATATTGCATTGTTTTGAAATGATATTGGTGGAATTTTCATATTGCTTCTTCAAAATGTTTGTAAAAACAGAAATTTGACAATTTTTTTGATGACTGAGGTCTTTGTAAAAATTTGTTCTCAACATATCAGTATTACAGAAAATTGTTTAGAAGAAAATGAACAATATTTTTGATGTGGATAATACATTCTTGCATTGTTAGTGAGAGACATCTCAGAGGTAGAGGAATTGTTGCTTTTAGGAATGTACATTCCAAACAATATTATTTACATTTGGATTGGAGCTTGTCCTTTCATTAGTTTGTTTTCCACATGGTATAATGTGTCTAGCCAAAGATGGAGATGATGTCCACTTTAGGCACTAATTTAATTTAAGGTTTTAATCTTGACCTGAGGGTAAATGTTTTGGTGGGCTTGGTTTAGACACCATTTTTCTGACCAAAATTTACTTTTTTCTATGAATTTTGCTTATGAATTTTGAAGCAAAGAACCCCCTTTTGTGGGGATTAGATTTTTTTTTTTCTTGTTCATATGAGAATAGAAGAGTTACAAAAAACATATTTAGTTCCTCAGTAGGTTAATCCCTTATGGCTTCTACCCACTATGTGAAATTGTGTAATTTCTATCCCCCTGATTAAACTAAAAGAATTCCCTTGACTTAAAATGTAATTTTAAAATTTTATCTTCATTTTTCATTTAGATTAATCACTAAATCAAATACCATTTTGAAACAAAAGCCCCAGGGTTTGTTATATAAATCATACTTGTTGAATTGTCAAATTGAAAAAAACCCACAAGGATTTTCTTTTTTAAAAATTCTTAGAATTTGCACTAATTTACTCATTGTTTAGGTGTCTCAAAGTACTTTGGAGTAAACTTAAAATTAATAGCAAATTAAAACATGCTCCCCTTTCCATGAACGAATGGGCAGAAAGTCTGGATTGTGTGTACAAAATATATCATCTCAAATGGCATGTTATTACCTTTATTTTGAATTTGAAGGTGCTTCATCCTGTGGAGGCTGAAGAGTTCCTGTGTACTGGTGCAAATGGGGAAACTGAAGTAAAGCTCAGGACTTTGGGAGTAAGAAAACTTGATCCCTGATGTAATTTTTATTTTTTTTGAACTTAATAATGTAATTTAGTTCAGAAATCTTTCTACTCCACTCCTCAATCTCTGCCAATGAGGTGGTATGATTTAAAGTTTCTACTCTGATGTTGTTTTCTTCTATGTGAAGCAAGGGTGGCCCAGAAGCTCAGTAATCAGCAGAACCTGGCTGGGAGGTAAATCCCCTTCACGGACTGGCATCTCTGCACTGTCACTGCTTCTCAGGGAGATTACAGGAGAATGACATCTTGGATGGTTAGTCAACCTTGACAGCTCTGTGGTAGAGCCAGTTACAGAATCTATTGCAGAACTTGAGCACTTCTGTTTAATTCTAAGCACGGAGACAAAGCAGAGATACTCTATCTGCAACTTGATTTTAACTCGTTACGGTTTCATGCACATGTCAATATTCTGTGCTCTGTAGTGGTAATCGATAGCTAAAGAAAAAGGTAAATTTATATGCAAAATTATTTATCAAAATGTTTGTTGTACAAATTGTTCTTTCCTAGGCTTGCATCACTAAATGACATTTATTGGCTTTAATTGGATATGATTACGTGCTGCATCCTAGGCAGAACAATTTTTGCTACTCTCTGCCTCTGTATTTGCTTTTCAAATTCAATTTTCTATACCAGAGAGAGTGAGAAGGCTATTTAATACAATAACACTTATTTAGAATACTGATTGCATAACGTTCTCTGTCCCATTCCTGTCTTTGAGACACTTTATTTCCTGGCAAACCATACCAGTATTGAAAATCATAAACTGTGTCAATAGTAGAGAGCTGATAGACTTCAGATATCGAAAAATACCTTCTTTCAAGTTTTTCCATCATGATAGACACATAAATTAGGGTTGAAATAAAAAAGATCTTCAGACATATTTTCTTCTTTGAAAAATGCCTCCTTACATGGCTTGGTTTAGTTCCTTTAGCTCTATTCTTAAAGCATATTGCTTGCTGTAAATAGCATATTAATTGCTATTGATAGGAAATAGCTGTATTGCAAATATTTTGCAGTATGGTACTGAGTTATCTACCCTCCAGCTACAATATTTATTGATGTGCTGGGCCAGCATTATACACTCAAATGTTAGTTGCTATTTCAATTGCAGACTCTGAAAATGGGGATGAGGAAGTGTGCAGGTTTTTTCGTTCCCTGCTTCTCTAAGCAAATTCTCCTCTAACTATATTTGCCACTCCCAGGAAATGCTGTTAAAATGTAGGATCATTGCAGAAAGGATCATTTCCCATTTATGCTGACATTGTACTCTACAGTGTACAGTGTCATAAGAAAGTAAGATTGGGTCAACAGTATCTAATAGCTGGCTCCAGTGCAGGTTAAAATCCTGCCAGTATGCCAGAGCCCTTTTCCTGCAGGGAAAAACTTCTTTCTGTCCTTTTCTAAAGAATGTTGGCATGAAAGTTTGAAAGTTTGGCATCTTCTGACTTTTTGATGGGTATGGAAAGGGAGAAATTGTGTTAAGAGCCCATAATCTTGTAGCAAATTTATTGCTCTGACAGAAGTGTGTAAGGCCGAAGGTGCACATGGATTCTTTCCTCCATATTTCCTGGAAGGAATATATTGTACATAGCCCTGATTTTGGAGAGGGCAGAGCAGTAAATTCACTATAACCTCCCCATGAGCAGAGATGACAAGCCTGCAGCCAAATAAAAGTCCAAAGTTGACTTTTGATCAAAAAGGTTCTCTTGCACTCTGAGGAGTGATCCACAATTCCCCAAGCTCCATACAGCTATATGCTTCACAGTTTTCTGGGTTGCTCAGTCCAGATACAAGGAATTCACTGTTTGACAGACAGCAGATGCTTGCATGCTTCATGGAGAATCTGAAACATAGGAGAATTCCAGGATGTTCTCTCCAAGCCTGCTCAGGCAGGCATTGACCCGTTGAAGACAGTGCTAAGTGCTTTCCGAGATGAATCCTCTTGGTGAAGGAAAGGAAGCTGCTTCCAGAACTCACTACAGTGTCTTTTGTGATGCTCAGAAGTAATTTCTTCAAGCAAATGTCTGTATTTGGGAAGCTTTCCCCACTTAATTCTGCTGCACCATAATATGGCAAATATGAATTCCAATCCTATTAGGAGAACACGGCCAGAGTACTATTTAGTGGTAGAGCATAGTTTGTAGGTGGACATTCAATACCTTAGTTTACACTCAGGTCAGGTTCTTTATTTAGAAATAGGACATCATACATGCTATCCAAGACTCTGTTTTTATATATTCCATTAATCTAGAACTTAATGTTGCTTTATGTAATTCTGCATTTCCCAGTGCTGGTATAATATGTGAATTAAGAATGGTTCCAACAGGGGAAGGAGTATAACTATTACTATGTTAACTCCTTTACAATCATTATATATTAATTTTATATGGTTTTTAGGCTGGTGCATCCCAAAATTTTATTGTGCACTTACAGTACAATGGAAACAAAGTGGCAGAATAGCAAATTGTGACCTTTCTGTCTTAATTATGCTGTACATTATTTTATGTCTTTGAGTTCTTCTAGTTTAGGAGGAAGTTAACTGTGGTGGGGAAAGCTTGTGCCAAATGCACTCGACAGCTTAACAATTTTCAGCTGATGTCCTCAGATTCCGATGTGCATTTTTGTTCTGCTAATTACAGCCCCAGAAGAAGAGTGTGCAATATGTTGCTGCTATTTTCCTGCAGTATGGCACAGTGTGTTTGGCTTATTGATGGAGGAGGAAGATACTATAGAGTACCAGGAGCTCTGTCCTACTTTTTGAGCAAGCCAGAAAAATATCTCCCTTGAATATTGTCATAGAAAAGAACCTGAGTCTCTATTTTAGTGCAAGGAACTTCACTAAATGAAAGAAACAATTTATTCTTCATTATAATTTCTCACTGTAGAGTCACTGCATAATCTTGTATCGTGTTTTTCCTAGGTTTGTAGAATTAGAGCACACATCCTGATGCACCATCTACCTTAGCTTGCAGATGAAGAGTATTTTTCATTCTGGTAGATTTTGAGTAACAAATCCATAAACATATTAAAATGTCTGTACCAAAGACACTTTGCACAGCTTCTCTGCCTTTATGCTGAATAGGTACAACCCAATGAGACGCTACAAGCAAATGATTCAGTCCCTGTGCAGAAATTAAGATAGGAAGGATGTCTGAATGATGAATGCCAAGTACTCTTTTTAACTCTTTAGTTTACTCTTCAGCTACTGGTGAGCTGAAGGGAGGAAATTAACTGGAACTAAAGAATGGTTTGAACAAAAGAATTGCCTGCTGAGGGTCATGTAAGAAAAAGTTTAGATAGCAGCATCTTGTTTAATACAAAATGTATCTATCCAAGCTAATCCATGTGGATAACACATTTAGGGTTCTCACTGACAGGAGGTCATAGCCATCTGTATTTGATGGAATAACATTGTATCAAAGTCAACATGCAGAGGGCCCACCAGAAGTTATCAGAATTATCATTTCAATTAAACAGATGGCTGAGGAATCAAATGAAGATCCTTTGAGTGATGGCTGCAGAATCAATAACGTCTTTCTTAGCTTTATTGATTTATCTTTGTCCAGGCAGTAGAATTGATTTATGTCTCTAGCTTTATTTTGATAAGTCAATGATAGCTCAACTATTCCTAAATTAATGTCTTCTTTTTGTGGGGCTAACATTATTTTTTTTTCTCCTGGTGAAGAGACAGAATTTTACATCGAGCCAAACTGATTTTACTAAGTAATTCTGTGGCAAACAGGGTATCATAAATCAAGCAGAAGGATGGTCTCTGTAGTTTCACATGGAATGGATGACTTAGGATTGTGGAAAAGGCATTTATTTATTTAGCCAGTCAGATGGTATTGCTTTTTTTCCTCTTTGTACTAACAGACTAGTTGACGTTTGTAAGCAGACAGGATTCTTGCTGTGAAGAATGCAGTAGTTTAAGGATTGTAATGTCTTTCCACAAATAACAGGGGAAAAGAAGAGAAAAATGTGCCTGTATGTGAGAGAAGGAGAAGCAAAGGGCAGTCCAGCTCCACAATTAAGATGCTTCTGCCATATGGTATGATCCAAATGTATGTGAAAAGGCATAACATGTGGAACTCAGTCTTGTGTGTTGTGGTGAGCAGAGTCTGGAGTGGTACCAGCTTGTCTTTTACAAAGTGAGATAGTAGTCTTGGTTTTGCTGCTGTTAGAAATGTCCATATTAGTAAAAGATTTGGTTTATGGGTCATGGAAATATTGATAATAGTTTTACAAGCAATGTAAAGGATGTTCACAGCTGCTTTTTGCCTTTTTCCTTTACAATATATACCCTTTTAAATTCCTAGCAATAGCTATGTTATTTTTCTTTTAAAAAATGTGGGAATGAAAAAAACCAGCAGTAACTAACCCTTCTCCCTCATGACCTCATGTCTGCCATTTTCCAGTACAAAACCTACATAGATTGCTCAGTAAAATCTGAGCAAGTGGAACCTGTAGCCAGACCTGATGGTAAATGAACCTGGGAGCATTGAGGCAACAAAAAAAATTGTTTCAGACTTAGTCTTGTATTGGCCTAATAGAACATTGTAGCTCTAACAGGACCTAGCCAAGCTGTGCCATCCTGTTAACTTATGTTTTAAAAACTTGGTGCAGCCTTGTAAAATTTCACATATTATTTATATCATAATTTATCCCTCTGGGGATCTTTCTGTATTGAGCAGAACATGGCTACAAGTTTCTTCAACTGTTTTAATCTGTATATATTATTTAGGAATGGAGAAGAAAAAGTAGTCTTGAAATGGAGTGTGTTTGGAAGGAATGTCAGGAGACCTGGCTTGAAATTCTAGCACTGGCTGTCTTTAATACACAGGTAAATGACTTCATTTCTCTTATCTTCATCAGTGATTAAAATGATAAGTAGGTCTAGAATTGCTAACTTCTACCTGTTTTTCTAAACTCCGTTTAGTTTTGATGGTAGTTTGGGGTCTCAATTCTTTTGAGTATATAGGTCCCAATCTTTAATTACCTTTATCAGGGAGAGCTTTGTTGTTTAATTTGTGGCAGATTTTTTTGAAGGTCATAAATTCAGAGCCCTCTTGTTACTGGGTAGGCAGAAAAGAACTTTCATTTTTAAAAAAAAATTGACTTTTGTAGCAGGGGAAAAAATCTGATCTTAAAAAGCATATGGGCAAAATAAAAAAAAAGATTTCTAGAAATCAGGAGATTAGAAGAAAAAGCACTTTTTCAACCAAAATGATGATTCTTCAGGAAAGTCAAACCACTGTATCTTTGGCTGATTATTCATCATAATTATAATTATTAAGTAGCATTTGAGACTTGTGTAATTCAATATTCCAGATTAGTTTTTCTACAAAAACATAATCAGATAACTCTAATCAGAAGCATCTAAAGGCAACATAAACATTGTAGATCAAACTACATTTTGACTTTTTTTAGTATTTCGTGGTCTGTTTCTGTTGAGTGTTTATATACACTGGATGAATAATTTCTTTGCTCTTTGGGATAATAAATATATATACATATACAAGAACATGTCTTAAAGTTTTGGTTTTCGGAGACTCAACTAATGACGATGCAGAGATTCTTTGGAGTGGGGCATTGCCCTAAAGGTGGAACAGATCTTGATAGTTAGGTTTTTTTCCCTCTGTGTTTGCATGTATTTTCCGCCCAGTCAAGTCCATGATCTGAAAGTAGTGCTGCTTTCTGGTGTCTCAGAATGCTAAGTAATAAAAGGCATTTAACCATCAGTTTGAAAAAAGAGCCCCACTATTGGGGGGAGGGAGTTGAAAATATATCTTAAAGGGATTTACAATGCAAGGAAAGCAATTGTGTAAAACCACTTTCAAATTGCAACATTCTAGGATGGTCAGTGATTTTTAACTTAGGTAATGTAGTAAAGTTATGTAGGAACACAATAAGAAAAGGAGATAAAAGCATTCCAGCTGTCATTCCAATATTATCACTTCAATCAGATTTTGAGCACAATGTAACTGTGCTGAACTATGGTTCAGCATGTCAAGCCATTGTCTGGCATTATCATCTGCATAGCTGCTATTGTTTTACTGGAGCAGCTGCCACTCAAAGCTGTGATGGAGTAGGTGGCAGCAATTCCAGAGTTACACTTGCATTGTGCTACACAAAAGAGACCTACTGGGATAACTCCCCCCAGGTTCTTTTAACTTTGCATGACTTTAACACAAGAAATCTTTTATTTGAAATATTGGACAGGCTGATAAGGAGGATTCTGGAGATGAAAATTACAATATAGAAATGTCTATAGATAAAAAGATCTGTGTGACAGACTATAGATGTACAAGTTGTACTTCTCATCATTTCTGCCGGTGGGTGGACATAAGGTGTCTGAACTGGAAATCTCCTCTGGTTCTTTATAGAGATATTTCATTCATATGTGAGTGTTGGGTTATGCATGAAGGAAATTAAATTTGTTCACCTTGAGAGAGAATGAACATATGTTTGTAATCTTCTGTGTTCCAACTCTTAGAGAAAAAGACAATAGAGATAGTTCAGAGGATGGCAGATGTAAGTGAATAGAGCTCAACGGTCAGTGTTTAGCAGTCAGTGTGATGCAGCTTTTAGGTTAATGGGAAATAAGTTGCTGATGTCAACTGAATCCTTAAAATGTTGCAGCTTTAATTGCAATATTCATTAGAGGTAAGATGAAACTCCAGAGAGAAAAGGAGGAGTTGACAGGGGGAGTCAACTTCCCCTTCTGAGTCCATTTCTCCTAGGAAGGAGGGAGGATCGAAGGTTACTGGACTGTGCAGGAAGATTTAAAGTCCTTAGACTGTTCATGCTTGCTGATGCCAGCATGTATGGCACAGGGTGAGTGGTAATGTGGATACCCTGTGCTAGATGGAACTTCTAGAATGTCTGAGAATAGCTGAAAGAGAATGGTTCATTAGCAATGACTGAGAGACAGTGAAGCATGCATTGAATTGTTTCTCTAGACCAACTTTTGCTAAGGACAAAGCTTTGAGGATTTTATCTTAAGAAAGCAAAGTCTGCAATACACTTCAAGTAGTGGTGCAGCTTGACAAGTGTATTATCAGAACAGTTCTTGATAAAATGCTAATCATTTGAAAGCAAGGGCAATCTCTCTCAAAAAAAATGTTGCCTGTCATTACAGGATTTTTTCTGGACTGATATCTTCAGATTGTTCAAATATTGGATAATTTCTTACTGAAACATACAGTTGCAACAATACACCCATTTAGTAGCAACAAGGAGACTATTGAATCAGAAAGAGATTTTTTTTTCTTCTTTTTTTTTTTTAGCGAGTTGTGTTTGTGTTTGGTTTGAATCATATGAAGCCAATCAAAGGTAGACAGGAGAGATTATGTTATGCCTAAGCCTTGCTATTAACGTTAAAACGCGATAAATGGGATACTG
>NW_008690844.1:302593-324209 GCF_000695815.1 Acanthisitta chloris | reverse complement strand
TCCTGAAAAGAAAAGGAAGCAGGAACGAGAGAAGGAAGGAAAAATGGAAGGAAAAGTGATTTGTGCAGATATTCGAGCATCAAGGATTTGCTGACTTTGACCATAAACCAAAGGAAAAGAAGACAAAAAGCACTAAGCAAGTTGTTGTCAAACCACTTGAATTCTGTGGGAACAGAATCTTATCCTCCCATCTAAGCAGTTCATTGTTATCTGCAGTGCTAACAAGGTGACAACTGATGGGGGCATTCTAACAATCTGCTCTATTGGGGTGTACTAATGATGTATAATGTTGCTACAGGACCAGTTGCACAATTGCATAGTTATGTATTGCTCTGTTATATTTCAGAACATTTTCACGTTGCTTTATTAGTCCAAGTTGGAAAAGTGGAGTTTAGTTTGCTTGTTCCCCCCACCCCCCACATCTTGTGATAGTTTTGTCCTTCAATTTCTGTTATTTTGGGCACTCAGAGCATTTTGGCTCTTTTTAACATGTTATCTCACCAGTTTTTTGGAAGATGCCATGGCAATGCAGAGATTTGTAGAAAAGTCTGCAGGCTGCTATGTTCCAGTTTTTAGATTATTGCCATTTTGATGATATTGGCTCACTAAAAAACAATATTAGAAGGGTCAATTACGTCAACTGTAATGGCTAATGTCATTTCAGTCTGAAGAGATTGCACAAGAGACGTGAGGCATTAAAAATAGTGTTCAGGGCAAGGGGTTGTATTGCTCCATTCATGGCACAGTCTCAATTTTCAAGATGTTTTGTCAGCCTCTTGAAATGCTTATATGCATACACAGAAGTTGTGAACACATAGAATTATAACTGCTACGGTGTCAGTATTTATAATGTGAGTGTTTCTTTTTATGTAAGGTGCCCCCAAGCTGTAGCTGAAGAGTAGTGCCCTAGCCCAATACACATTGTTGTTTTTCCATGCCAAATGATCTGCCTGCAGTGCAGCCCATGTTACAGTCAGACAGGTTGTGTGCTGTGCATGCTGCATACCTTTCATCAGGCTGAAAGACAGGCACAGCACATGGGCTGCTGTTCTGCAAAGGCACGGCTCACTTGGGAACTGATAAATATAATGCTGCTATCTGTATTTGCCAAATATCATAAAGAAAAGCAAGGAAATTTGGAAGGCCCTAATAAAATATGAGTACTACGGTGCTAGCTCTACCTTCGTTTCTTTGGGAATGTTAAAAATAAAAACCCACAATGAAATCTTTGGCAGTGAGAGATCATGGGGACTAATGCAAAACAATGCACCTAAGAAAGTACCATTTGTACAAATACAGTATTGAATCAATTTTAACTTCGTGTGGGAAAGACATGAACATTTCTACAGACACCTCATAGTACCTTAGGGGCCATAAAAACCGGAAACAGTCTAGGCTGATATAAAATCTTAAAATGGAGATAAGAGCATAAAATGTGATGGCAGTATTTATGTGGCAGTGTACTAGATCTTGCTTTGAATAATGTGCTCAGTGAGGCATCCTTTGCCAAGACCCTGGAGTGGAAAATGGAAAACAGAGTGAATCAGAATGGAAATGACAATGTCTCCGTTGCTGCTGGTTTCTCAGTTACCTGCTCCTGTAGAGAGCAGGAACAGGCTGAGTCCCTGGTGTAGTCCACCACTGCATAACCAGAGAGCCATGGCACAGCTCTATTACCCTGATGGAGTTGACATTGTTTCTGACCTGTTTTTTCCACTTTTACAGAATCTTGAAATAGTTAATAGAACTGTTTAGGGGCCAGAGTACAGCAGAGAGCAGGTCCTTCAAGAAGAAGTGGAGGTGGTAGAGCAAAGAGAGGGAAGAAGATTTAGGAAAAACATGATAAAGAATTCCACGAACCTTGAAGGCTGCCTGTCTTCTTTTTGACGTGCTTTGTAGCTGAATATTGGCTGATGCAATAAAGGAAGGAAGGAGCCAGCAGTACTTACTCTTTGAAGCATGTTTGGTGGGCTTTTGAGAAAGGTCAAGGAGGATTTTTAGTTGTGTGTTCATAGAAATCATCAGGGGTTTGTGGTTTAGCTGACATTAGGAAACACAGTTGCACAAATTCAACAATTCTTGCCTTGGAATGGTGAGCTCACTTCTTTTAGAAGTATTCGCACAAAGACCTAGGGCTGTTGGTGGTTAAGTGATTCATCTCCAGCTCTGGCCAGTACCACAGCTCTGTGCATTGCAAGTGAACTGATGTCCTTTTCCCACTCTGTGCCTGTGTCTGTCTGGACATAGAACCAAGTGATACTGCTCATAGTCTTCCTGATCATGTAAGAAAAAAACCCAACAAGCAACACCCCATACCAATGCAGAAGTATCGTTTGTTAAAAGGACATTATCAAAACAAGGCAGGAGAAGAATTTCCATAAGCAGAGAGCTCTCTTCCCTCTGCCCACTTGCTGTTTTAATGTTCTATACTGAGTAAATCCAGGTGCAGTTTTATACCTGGTAGATGTGCCGTTGGTAGCAAGCCAGCAGGTGGCAAGCATAAGACTGTTTTATAAATAGAAGTGAATTTTCAGACCTTGTGACTGCTTGCATCTTGGTAAGCCCAGGCTCAGCCCTTTATTTCAGTGCCTGAATTGGATGTACAGGGTATATATATGTTTGATTTTTAAGAATTTTCTGCCTTTACTGAATGCAGTCTGGACAGGTCTTTGCTGTGGTAGTTTGAGGTCAGTTTTCCTTTGTGATCTCTAGTCCTTGCTCTTACCAAGTCATTCAGGTAGACCTGAAAACATCAGGTTTTGCTTTTAACAGTACATCCCATATTTTGAAAGGGTTAATACAAGCTGCTGTACCAAGGCCTTCCACAGCAAGACAGATTCATTGCTTTAAGTGTATTTTTGGTGATTTGCAGGCAAGTAACTCATCAGGGATTATATTTCTGATTATCCCTTTGATTTAGTTAGAATAAAAGCACCAGTGACATTGCCAATGACCCAGATGTTTGAAAAAGCTGTAGATTAAGCCATTGAGGCTCGTACCTCCAAATCCCACAATATTACATTAACACACGTTCAGAAGCTGCAGAATTGGATTTAAATCCAGCTCTTGAACCTCCTTCATAATCTCATTTTGTACTTGGAGTGGTGAAAATAACAGTAATGCAACTGCCGCAAGAGTGACTGTGTGAATGTTTTTCACATTAGAAAGGCTTTTAATAAAGTAAAAGTGCCTTAAGTGCAGAAGTATTTTTACTTCCTTTCTTTCAGCCTTGGTAGCAATGAACAAAACTGTATGTATTGTAACTCACTGTGGCTGGAGCTTGGTGGAAAAGGGCTATGGTCTCTGACTCAGTGTAGTACAAGCTGCACATATTAAGGCCTCATTAAAGATTGATGATGTTTACATGATTCATGGTTACTTTCAATTTTTGTTGCACATATGACTGTCAGATGGCATTACAGATGAAGATCAAGCATGAGAGCAGCAATTGCATCAATCTCAATTTTGATTTTGGATGTTTCCATAAAAAAAAAAAGAAAAAAAAAAAAGGTGGGAAGAAAAATACCTGAGTGTAATTATAAAGAAATCCTGAAGTGGGTTAGTATATCATGCACTGAAGTTCCTCAGCAAGGGTCGTTAATACATGTAAATGCAGTGGCTTACATCCAAGCTCATTTTGCCATGTTGCAGGCTTGGCACACTTCTTGTAGGTCTGATGAATGGGCACTCAGTGTAAGAGAATGGACACGTAGCAGTGTGCACTGCAGGCATGCTCCTGGAGTAAAAGAAGTGCTAAATCAGATTGGCTTCATTGTGACTTATATTGCTGATTTACCTCCTGATGGTAAAATTAGAAAATGGGGTTTCCAGTACAGGTGATCCTTTTCAATGCTAATTTACCATCTGCTACAAACAGGTGGTGTTTCCCTTTGAACATGTTTCTATTGTACATAAACGAAATGATAAATTTCCATTCCAGGACATTTTGTTAAAGAAAGTTAATAATCTGCATATTTTTCAATGGCTACAGGAACCTGCCAGAGAATTACAACCTTAGTGGAGAATCGCTCATTTACAGTAGCTGATTCTGTTGGAACATTGGTGTTTTGTTCCAAGAGATCTGGAAAGGGAATTTCCCAGTATTACAATTGGTTTCCTCTCTTGCTCATGCTCCAGATGTGTAGCCATAAAAACTTTTTTTTTTAGCTCTACATCCTGAAATAAAATGCTGAGAACAAGACCATGATTTAGACCATTTTTTATCTGAAAAAGAGGCAGCTCTTACACAGGCTGGTGTTTCACTGGTAGAGGATATATGAGGATATATGGAAGGCAGAAGTGGAGGATTAAAAATCAGCTGTGTAGTTATGTGTTACAAAACCTGTGAGCACGGAAAGAATTATCTGTGAACTGTGGACGGCTAAGACCAACTGTCCAAATTCAGGTCTTACTAGGTCTGATGGGTTTTTTTGAGCTGATTACCTTTTCAGCTGATCATGGCTATTAGAGGTCATTTCCCATAGCTTCTGAAGGGACTGGTTTTTCCCCCTTTTTGGAAGACATTGGAAAGAAAAGCAGAACACAAGTTAGAAAAAGCACTTCATATATTTCCGTGCTACCTTGTGCTTGATTTATGAGCACTTCTCTCTGTTAGAAATAGAGGACTAATCTACTACATTCAAGAGAGAGATAAATTAGAAACAATGTTCAGGAGTTAGATGAAAGCTTCTTCCTTCCCCTGTATGGGTGTTTGGACAGGGGGCTGAGCTATGTGATCAACCTGGTGAGCATCTCAAAAGAGTGTATGTGTAGCTTAGAAATCATGCTTGGCTTATACCCATCCAGATACTATTATTTTTCTTTCACACACCTCCAGTGTTGAAGTGCAGCTTCTGGTAGCATACTCTAGTTGACAGCTGATCCAAGGAGTCACAAAGATACCCCAGCAGCACACCTTGTCTTCTGGCTGTGTCCTCTGTCCTTCCAGAGGAGAGCAAGGGGCTGTTGTTGCCTTTGGATTCTGTCTGTGCCTTGGCGGTTCATCCTTTCATTCATTTGCTTCTAACATGGATTTTCTCTTCAGTGAACAGAGGTCAGATCTGAAGATACAAAGGATGAAAAAGCAAAGCTGGTAGTGCAACTCCTTCATTTTTGCTGCACATCATTTTGGATTAAGTCCAATGTTTTACTTGTGACTAGAGCACAAAAGCTGTTTAGCATAAAAACTCCTGGGAATTTTGTTACTGAATCACTCTATGATGTAGGTAGTGCCTCTAAAGAACAACATACAAGAAATTTTTCAATTGATAGAGGTGGCAAAATTTGCCTCCTTAATGATTGTGTTCTGATCCATACAGCTCAAAGAACAGTTTAAAGCTTGGGGGAAAAAAAAAAAGGTTTTATCTCCAGAGATATTTTTTTTTTGTGCTGGCTCTCATAACTCTTGATATCCCTGTTGAGGAGTAAATGATCAGTTAAGTGGTAAGAAGACCAGGTTATTATTTTAACAAGCATAGATAGATATGCATTAAGCTTAAAAGTGGTCTACCATTAGTTTGATAAATGCAGTTTTCTTAATAGATGTCCTCCCTGCTCAGGAGTGTTAACATATGGAGATTTTAAACCACTGGCAGAGAAATCTAGTAAGGAAAAAATCCAGAAGTTAAAATACAAATAATATGAAGTGCTGCTTTTTCTTTTATTATTATTTTCATCACCCTTAATTTTATGGTAACAGTATTTACATCTAATTAGGTTTTTGATCAATACCAGTAGGCAGTCAGTGTGAAGGAACTGTGTTTATAGGAGTAGCAGAAAGTCTGTTCTTTTGAAGACCCTTCCTGGCTATTATATCAATTCTTGGTGTGGTCTAGAAGGCTTCTTCTATCCCACAACTCCACTTCTGTGGGGTGATGTGAAGGGACAATAGATTTGGTACATATTATGACTCTGGCACTCTCATTTTGGAAGAAATGAGCTCTGGAGGTTGTGCATGAAGGTGGGAACCATCACTGCTGGCTGGAGCACTTGGAAAGCTAGACTTGTGCCAGCTGCTCTAGGGCAAACAGTTCCATTTGAAAACAACTATATCCAAAATGAAACCTTTGCCTAGGCATTTCAAATCAAATTCTCATCTGAATTAAATCTGCAGCACTCAGGGTTTACATTAGTTTCTTTTACTTTTTATTTTTTAATTGGGTTTTAATCTTCATATAAGGAGTCAGACAAGACTCTTAACACTGGTATCAGGACCACTGGCTCAGCTGGAAATGCTGTGTCCTGTGGTTTAATAGTAAGTGTTTAATTCTGTGTATAGGGGAGGGATTTGTTTTTAACGAGAATGTTATTGACTTTTACACTTTCCCTTTCTTTACTTTTTTTTCAGAATTACAGATCGTTTGAGTATTGTGTACTTTTTGAGTTGATAATTAATTAAATCTTTAATGGCCTACCAAAACTGTATTGCTTACTTTTAATTCTTTCAGTCTGGATATTTGTCCTGCATGACATATCCAACTTTCCTTCATCAAAACGTTTTCATTTGTTTCAATTTAATCCATTGGCAGAGAATTTAATTTGGTGTTTACATCATTTTATTAAATAAAATACTGCATGATTATTAATAATAACTATTTCTTCACTGATTTGGAAGGAAGTATTAAAACCTCACTATCTGTGGAAAATTCCAGATCACTTCAGATATATTTTTTCCAGAGTTGTTGCTAAATCCTCAAAATGTATCACTGTACATTTGTAGATATATCTATGGAACACATCGTGTGATATCAGACGATGCTTTCAGGGTGAGGATGAGTCTCCCATCATGAGGGAGATACTGTAACTGTGCAGTTCTTTGTCATAATGAAATCCATTCTTTAAAATGCTGTAAACACCTCAGACCTTACTGTGCTTTTCTTTACATAGTATGACAGAATTTATTTGTAAATTCATTACCTTATTCCCAGGTGAAATGTTTCCTATGTGGAAAAAGTTTGTCTCCAGTTAAATAATATATGTTTTAGAGCTGCTGTTACCAGGATACTTAGTACATTCACTCATTCAAGTATCAGCAAGAAGTCTGATGAGACCTTATAATGAAGTGCAGTTGCACTTCTATTTATGACTACTGTTTGACAGCTTCTGAATGCCCACTATTGATTGATTAAATAAATGTATGACAAACCCCTTTGCTGTCAGATTTTTTTAAGTAGAAATCAGCAGTGTGACTGAAATGCTCAACAGCTGCTGTTGCCGGAGGTGGTGTATGCTAATATCTTTGCCTGGGCAGTTTGAATCACTATCTTGCAAAACACAGTGGCATCAGCTGAAAAAAATGTGGTTTGAAGGAGGATAAAATTCTGTGAGGGCTTCTTCAGGCTGTTCTAGATATGGCTTATATTATGTGAGAACTCATATAAGTACATGATTTGTGAAACTCAGAGCATGACTTCCTGCTCTTAGAACTGGTCTTAAAACTGTATTTTTTCTTTAACTTGTGTAGTTTGTGTGTCTTGGAGAAATGTTCTCAAAATTAGTGCTTAGAAATAGTGGAAACCTTGGGAGAGCAGAAAATGAAGTGTAAGCCTAAATCAGAGACCACTGAAGTTAATAGGAGCTTCTCCATTGACTGCAGTGGGATTTGAATCAAGCTGTTGGTGTTTCTGGGATTCTGTTGCAGGGCTGGCTAAGGTCACATGCTCAGAAAGTCACATTATTTGCTTTTCTTTCTTTTTGCTTGTGTGTTTCTATTTCATCTCTAAAGTATTTCTTCTGTCTGGAGATCTAAACTTGTGGTGGTGGAGTGTGGTTTCAGCAGTTGTGTTGTCAGTCGCTTTTTAGGGGTGATAGAGAGCAGTTGCATGAGTCAGATCACAGATGATCTCTCAATTTGCCATGCTTGACAGTTACTGGAGTTTATTTTTCATGGGGATCTAGATGTCACCTTGTTACTTCAGAGACTTACTCCTTTAAAGATGCTCGTTTAAAGACTGTCTTGTACTTTTGGTATTTGAAATAGATCTGTATCAACTGAAGTCATAAAATAATTCAATTAACAGGCTGGGAGTTTTTTCAGTATATCAAATATTACTGATGAAAGACTCAATTTCCTGGCTTATTACTGGCAACTTTTTATAAAATCCTGAGCTACCTGAAGAAAATACCATTGCTCCAGTGCTGTTGTATTATACTGGCATGTGCACAGGGAGATTCACTAGGTATTTCATACAAGCCCATTTTGACTGCTGGCTATTGAGCCTTTCTCTTCAGGTTTGAAGCATGGGTCTGTGCAAAAGAATATGTTAAAATTTGTCTGAAAACTCTAGATCTAACAGCGTTATGTAACAGTCATGTATTAAATTGTTAACAAGGAATATAGTAAGCAAGGATTGTGGCCCTTTTTTACATATTATAAGGAGGAAAAATTGGATTTAAGTGAATTTCTTACATACAATTTGGCTGGACTAGACACTTGTATCTATCATTGAAACGTCAGTGGAACTAGTGAGTGTTACCTCTTTTCAATTGATATGTTTCTGCTTGCTTCAGTTTTGATGAATTGGCACTGTCTGAGGGGAAGCCCTGGGTTTTGAGCAGCCATTTCCTTGCAAAGTTTCAAACTGGATTTATATTACCAAGCAGGAATAAGAAGCAGCAAATCACCCTAAACTTCATGGGGCTATCCTGTAAAATTAAAAATCAGCTATACTCATTATCCAAAAATACATATGGAATGTATTGTTGAGTGTAACTTGTCTTTAACAAAATGGTTACTAGCTGAGCTGCAATACCTGACTGTGTGCTCTGGCCCTTATCAGTGATGATGCCTGAGCACTGTTCAAAGAGTGTGTGTAGTGTGTTACTGCCATGTAGCTGCCAGGCTGGGGCAACTTGATGGTGTCTGATTTTTTCATTAGGTAGACTGCTTAATTCTTTCAGTCTTTGCTGCAATATGTCAGGGTTTTTTTCCCCTTTGGTTTCTTGTTGTCTGGTTTAATTAATAGAAGACAACACTTCTTTTAACTCTGTGCTGCTATGGAACATGTGTATTTGTACACAATGGATGGAGAGAAAGGAAGGGGTAGGTATAAATCCCAATGTGCAGCATTAATGGCTGTGGTGAGCACTAGTGCTATTTTCAGAATGTGAACTTCAATATACGACTTTCAGTTAAAAGCTTGATTATCCAGGACACTGGGATTAGCTCAAAGAATTGAAATGAAACACATGGAAAGTCAGTCAGTCTATCTTAAGTAAATAAGCAGGTTAAAAGAAAGGCAGCAATTCCAGTCACCTTGGAGATGCAACTGGAAGTAGTGCAATTAGTAATTGCTACAGTCAGTAGTAGTGGTTCAATATAGTGGTGTGTTAATGAGTTAATTTTTCCACACCAAGACTTGACAGTTGTGAATCCCAGAGCTGTTTCTTGGGGGGTGGTTTCCAATTACAGTACTGTCTCTGGATTTCTAGGTTATAAGGAAATACTTCTGCCACTTGCATGTATGTTCCTAGAAGCAAGCAATGAGAAATAATGAAAGGAAGGATGGTCTGACTCCCCTGTAATTGATTTAAGACATCACTAAAGCAGAGGCTGCACAAAATAGCACAGGGGCTTATGAGATTTGTGGTTTAAAGAATGAGAGGGAAAAACTCCTACTCAACAGAAGAAGTCTTGGGGAGTCTGAGTTTAATATTGGGGTAAGTAGTCTAATGTCCTGGGGAGTGAAAAGAGTGGTTTTCACAGTGGTGATGTGCTTGGTGTTTGGTGTCTTTCTTGTTGGAGAAAGCATCTTCCAGATATATTATGAGTGGGGTGATGATAGAGTGAATAATATTAAGGTGCAGTTATATCCCTGTTTTCTCTTAACAGGTCAGGGTGTCAAGAACTTGACTCCAATGGGAGAAATGGGGAACCTAAGCTGTTCTCTCAGCCTGTCTGGTGCTGTCATCCCCCCAGCCAGTCTTTCTGGGACTCACCACCCTAGTTTCCAAGCAGTACATACAGTTCTCTGTAGCAGAAGCTAGAGCGGACCAAAATCTGGACTTTCAGATTTTCAGGAAGAGGACAGATTTGCAGGAAATGTTAAGGCCTTAAAACTGGGCTCAGTCCAAATTGCTTTGGCAGCACTTTATACTAGCTCTTAATATCCCTTCACACTGAGTTGCACAGCACTCGTGGAGCAGGTGGTGATGCTGGTATGGGATGTAGCAAAGCTGCCACATCTTGTGTTGGAAGAGCCAGTGATTCTCCTCCATAAAACACATTACAGAGAGGAAAGTGAATTAGCAGACTGGCTAATTGCTCAGAGGGTCTAACACCGGGGGGCACTAATCAAGGGGCAGCAATGCTGAACAGGCAGGCACTGGAGTACAATTAACAGAGCTCTTCTTACTGCAGAGCACAGAAATTGGCTACTGACAGGAGGAGAGAGAAAGGGAGGAGAAATGGTGACACCATCTATGAAAGGGAAACTCAGAGTGAAGAGTGAGGAAAGCTTTGGGTTTTTAAGTCCCCTGACCTTCATTGGTGGTTTTAAGCCTGGTCATTTTTGGTCAGATCACTGTTTCAAGGAGGGGACAACTGTTGTTCTTCTGTTAAAGTTGTGTACAGAGTCCTTTCTTCCTCTTGTCTCTATCCATCTGATCACATATATATTCTTTAATAGGATAAATTCATGTTTCCCATCTCAATTGCACTTTGCTAGATCTCAGTATCTAAACTATCTTTGCTTAGAAATCTGATATATGCAATTTAATAGTTATACAGTTTCTCTAAGTCAAAGCTTCACAGTGAATGAAATTCTAAATAAATGATGAAATGGATGAAATAATGAGAATTAAGCTTATCTCTGTCAGTAGAATGTAGGTTACATGCAAAAATGATCATTCCTAAACAGGCAATGTGAACACCATCTCAGACCAGGAAGATTAGGAAATAACCCAACAGTGCTGCTGTTCTTTAGCTAGGTTAAGCTTTTTTCTTGCTTCTTTGCACACCTTTACAGGCCAATAATTTCCACTAAATTAGCTATCCTATAATTAATGCCCATTATCAGGATAAAGGCTTTTTCATTCATAATAATTTGACTGTGAAAATCAGCTGCCAGATTTTCAATGGCTTGGTCTGACAGTAAGAGAGGAATACACTGAATGTGTTTGACGCATTCATGTTGTCTAATTTGCTTGCTCTACTGTTTTTTGTTTTAATTTTTTTTCCTCATTAATCTTATAAGTCTCTGTGGAAATAGCAATTTTGTCAAAAAAAAAAGGGAAAGGAAAGAGCAGTGTAGCAGCCCTAGCTGTTATATATTGAATATACAGTGCTTTTCTCATGACAGGAAATAAGGAGTCTGGGAAATGGATATTACCTGAACCAATAAAATCACTGCTGGCATAACTCATCAATTTGTTTGCTTTAAATTTCTTAAACCTTGTTTGGTTGATTTATAGGTAGTTCTTTGTTATTACCTATAGCCTTGGAGGAAGAACTGACTTGTTTGGATCATGTCCAGTAAAGCAGCACTGGGGAGCATATGCACTGCTTGTAAAGCTGGCTGAAAAGAAATCCAATCATGGGTAGTTGTCCTTGTCTTGGATTTGAGTCTGTGACCTTGAGAACATGTAGTCAGTGGCATTTGGGATAACACAAGATTTAGAGACTGAGAGTTCAGAGCTCATACAAGTTTTTGAGCCTCCATGTCCATTTATCTAACAATAGCAGGCAGCCTTGGTTTCTGTTTGCATAAGCAAACATCTGGTATAAAGATCCACTGATCTTCATTTTGACAAGGAAACCTTATTTTTGGACGAGAAGAGCCGCAGAGGCTTTGATGCACTGAAGCTGTTTCTGAAAACCCCTAGTGTATGAAGATGGCAGTTTTCTCTTCTGAGCAGCTCTCCAAATGCAAAGTGCATTAATCTAGTTGCTTTAGTCATCGGTGACCAGAACTTTGTCATGAACGAGCTAAAACATAAATCTGGGACTACAATGATATCACAGAGAAATCCTTGATATATTTTTGTTTATATGCATGCATATGTAATGTGTATATATATACTTTCTAATAATCTCTGCCAACACGATCTATTCTCTTGCCCCAGCATCAAAATTTCAGTGATGAAAATGTTTGTGTCACTTTCTCATTCCCACTTTGTTGGACTTTGGCTTTCTTAATTTGTATTTTTCAGTTTTCTTTAAAAACAGCTAAACTGCTAGCAGCACTTCGAATGAATTGGATTCATGTGTTTGTTTTCTATACAGGAGTTTGGATTCTGTGTGCTTCAATTTGAGGAACTAGAAAAAAGATATGAATAATCATAAGAACACTTTTGTAGGAATTCTACAAATCTGTGTGATGTACTGTTAGCAATACACAGTTGTAGTTGTGATGAACAGGGACTTGGGAAATTCAGCGTAAATTCAAAGGGGCAGAAACTTTAACTCCCAAGGAAAGCTGTCATGTCTCAGAAACTATGCCTTCTTGTGCAGGGGTTGGGTTTTGGTTTTCTTTGGATGAGACACAAATTCAGCCCACCTGTAGCAAGTAAATCTACTTGTGCCTGTAACTCAGCCAGGAGGTATTAGCATCAGCACCAGGAGCTCGGTGAGGTGGAAGGCTCTTGCAGCTGTTTATTGCTCATGCTGAGGTCCCAGAGCCTCAGAGCTGGTTCCCTATCCAGTTGTCACACACTTTTGACATACAGGTAGTGACTCTGTGTGTGTACATAGAACAAAGTAGAATTTTTAATTGATTTTGTTTCTGCATTTACAATTTTATAATTTTATTTTTTGCAAGAAAGTAATTGCAATTATTATAATTTTTTTTATGATCAGATTAAGAAAAAAGAGGGGAGGAGAGAAAATGAAGGTAAGGCTAGGGGAGACAGTTTAAAGTGGTCTGAGGCTGTCTTTTTCCTGCAGCTGGTGTATCCTGTTAGAAAATGAAGCTGAATGCAGTTAACAGAAGAAGAATTTCCTAAGAAGATTGTTTCTTAATACTTAGAGTGAAACATTAGCCTACTTAATTAATGGATACCAATAAATTAAGTATTATAAAGCAATGTCAGATATTTGAAATATACTCTGCACATATGCATTGTGTATAGGGCAAGATTTTACCTGGCATGTTTCTCATGGATACTGGGAATTTGAACCAGGTCATGTACCATTATCTGATAATGAACCACCATGTTAGGGGAGAGAACTGGAGAGCATGGCTGAATCACTGCTGTATGTGATCTGCTGCACAGAGTCTGCTTGGGAGGAGATCGAGAAAAAGCAGAGATGTTTATGTAGAGCACAGATGTCACTTTGGAGAGATGTAGCTCAGAGATCCAGCTCTTGGATAGCAGCACTCTGTTAGCCTTCATCACTATGGGGAAAGGAATAAGAATGTTGGTAGAAGTAGGCAAGGAACATGTCTCTGTATGATACCACTGAAGCTGCCTGTTTTCTTTGCTATTGTTTCAGGGAAGATTAAATTGGCATCCCCTATGATCAGAAAAAGACCATTTGCCAGGAAACCAGGACCTGGGGGAATTTGTTAACTGGTGGAAGTCATTTTTCTTATGTCATTCTGGTGTCTTCAAGTAGACTTGCAGTCAGTCATTTGGCATGTCTGAAAATAGCACATCTTCCTCCAAATGCATATGACTTGCCTTTGTAATTTAGAAGAGAATTAGTGCATATCAATCAGTGTTCCACTGCAACTTCTATGTGGCTTCAGTTGGAAAGTCAGGAGAAACATTTGTTAAATTCCAGTGGAAAGCCAAGGTATTTTGTTACCCTTTGACTAGAGTAATAAATTGTAGTGGAAAGTACCAAATAGAGATAAGGCATTAAGCTAGCAATGTGTGCCAGAAAGAGTAAAGTGATATCAGGAAAGCTTTGGTTCAAGAATTGCCCTGGATGTAATTTCAGTGACTTTCAGTGTGTATTGCACCATTTTCTAGATAATTCCCTTTATCAATTGCGGAGTAAAAACTTCTTTCACATGGTATGAGTCAGATAGTATTTGACCCCATCATCAGGCTCCCCACTCTATTTATAGTGCTGTTTGCTTCTGCAGTTTTTTATAGCTGATCTGTAAATGTGGCTGGAAGGAGTGTCTTGTGAATGCTGGAGGGTTACTGATGGCACTGGTGTGTTACTGGGTGCAGAAGTCAAAGGGAGAGGTCATTGGCATAAAGGAAATTAATGTATGCAAATGAAAGCAATTAAGTAGTTTAATCATGGGAATAACATTTTTCTGTCCTTACTGTAGTGATGGAAGACCTGTGCTTATTTATAGCTTTTGTAACTCACTACATACTTCTCCTTTAGTCTCAGCACGAAAAGTAATTGTAATCCAAGTATGAAGTAAGTTCCTAACACTGTTTTTACTTTAGTCTTTCACCTGCTTGTAATGAACTTGTACCTCACTCACACATTCCCTGACCTGGTCAGCTAAGGAAAAGTGATAGCTTTGTAATGGTGTAGTCTTGAATTCAACCCATAATGCTGAAGATAAATTAAAAGAAAAATATGCTGTCACTATGTATGCCAATACAACAAATCACTTCAAAATGCAAAACTGAAATATTCAATAAAAGCTACATAAGAAGTATAAATGAATTGCTAGGAAACATCTCTCTTCTTTTCTCTTGTTCACCTTGGTGGTAGATTTTCTGAAATCTTCTACCAAGGCTGAGGAAAAGAAGAAAAAAAAAATAATCTCTCTAAGTTGGGTCTTGTCCTCAGTTAAAATGAGCTGACTGTTTCTTATCAGTATTCTGCTGAGGCATCCAAGCCTGTTCATTTCTTTCTTTAACAAATGATTGATCTGGACCTGAGAATTGAGGGAACCTTGTAAAGTGTGAAAGCAAACAAATGGAGATAGAGGGATTGATTGTTCTCTGCTGCAGTGATTTTATGCAAGTGTTTTTTATCCTTAAGAGACTTCTAGCTTTTGAATTGAAAAAGGTTTATATAGGCTTGAATCATTAAAACCTTTATTTACTTTCAATTAGTGATGTGCTGAACTGTTCCAGGAAAAGTTCTGGGATAGAAAAACTTGGTGTATCTGCATATTGGGATGGTGGTAGCTGGCAGCTTGTTTGCCAAGTTTTCTGTGGCTTGTGATGAGGGATGAAATTGTAAGGGCTAAGATTCCAAGGCAGAGTGTTTGGGCAGCATAGGTGAAACTGTTGTGCTTATACCTTCAGTTCTGATGAAGCACTGAACATCACATCCTGCAGATTGTGGATGTACTCACTGTGGGTGAGCACTGTGTCCTGTCCCAATAAGCAGCTATGCTTGGTTTCCAAGAACAAAAGCTGTCATAGCATGTAAGTTTGTCAGTTTGCAGGACTTGCTTTAGGCACTATTAAAGTTGAAAGTTGCTGAGGATAACAAGTGGTAGTGAGCTAGCACTTTTCCTGCTCCTGTCAGTTTGAAAGCCACACTGTCCTACAAAGGCTAGCCTGCAGTTGTGGCCAGAATTGGCTGGGTATGGAGGAAGATTGGGCTGTTTTTAAAATATCTGGCCTGGCTTTCCTAAAATCTTCAATTTATATTATGCTACAGAAGAGTCAAAACCATAATTCTATGCTATTATGTAAAGCTGGAAGGAAAATACCTGTGTTTTCTTCTCCTACAACAGAATGCTGTGTAATATCCATGAGATATTTCCCTATCACTTCAAAGGAAAGGGTGGTGAATCCTGTTCTGTGGGCCTAGCACCTTCTTGAAAATGAAGCTGACCCATAGGTGTTTGCACATGAATAACCTGCACCCGTGTCTTGGCTTAACTCTCTCTGGCAAATAAGCCACTCACTCTGGTGTGATGGGGGAGAAAGTCAGAAGGGTGAAAGCTAGAAAACTTACTGGTTGATGTAAATTCAGGTTAATAAATTAAACAAAAGCTGTACATGCAAGCAGAGCAAAACAAGGAATTCATTCACCACTTCCCACGGATAGGCTGGTGTTCAGCCATCCCCAGGACAGCAGGGTTCCGTGATACATGACAGTTACTTGGAAAGAAAAACTCCATCACTCCAAATGTTCCATTTCCTCCTTCTTCCTCCAACTTCATAGGCTGAGCATGATGTCATATGGTCTGGAATATCCCTTGGGTCAATTAGGGTCAGCTGGTCATGAGTGTGTCCCCTCCCAACTCCTTGTGCACCCTGAGCCTACTCACTGGTGGGACAGTGTGAAGAGCAGAAAAGTCCTGACTCTGCGTAAGTACTGCTTAGCAGCAACTGAAACATCCTTGTATTACCAAGCACTGTTTCCAGGATAAATCCAAAGCTAAGTCTTGTACTAGGTATTATGGAGAAAATTAACCCTATCCCAGTAAAAACCAGCACAACGGAGTAAAATGTGGCAAATTGTTTCAGAAAGAGCTGGAAGACAGAAAGAGGAGGTGCATTTAGCATATGTCAGAAAGGGCTGATTTACATTAATAGAGTAACTGTGGAGGAAAAGAAGGCAGGAGAAATGTTAGCAAGTGAAAGAATGTTGTGAACAAAGGTACAGATTAGTTCTATGAGATTCAAAGTTGCTTTTTGTCTCATGTGTTCTGATAATGATTTCACTTGCACTTATAAACTTTGTCCTTTCTATATGCATAATATAAATGCCAAATTTGCCAAAACAATGAAATATGCCTTGACAACCACAGTAAAGCATCAAGTCTTATTTGTGTACAGCACAAGAGGAGTCCTTTCAGTGTACTTGAACTGCAGGTTGGGTAAACTGTGTGAAGTTAGGTACAAAAGCAAAATCAGATGACTTTTTGTTCTTGAAATGGAACGAAAAGTCTGCAGCACAACAATGGACTGATCTGCTTGTGCAGTTCATATGGTATCTTGATGTATTGTAAATAAACATTTACATGATTAATACTACTGGATTTCATCCTGAAATGTGACCTTCCAAGTAAACCTGAGTCCTTCTTCTTCAAGAAGGGTTATCAGTGGGTATTTCTCATGTGATCTTATGATCTCTTAGTTGCTATTCATTAAAAATAAAGGGGCTAAATCAGTGTTCTCAACAGGATTTTAGTATCTGCCTACTTTGCCCTAATGTTAGCTAGTATCTTGCCTGTCTGGTGAATTCTAAGATTCAGCTAGAAGGTAAAAATATTTTATCATAAATCTTTTTTATAGCACTTATAATGTACAAAAAAAGCAGCATAACAGCTGATTGGCATCAAACCTTGAACTTTAAGATAATTGATCTTCACTGCTAAACATCAGTCCAGTCCTGTTAGACCACTTAAATGAGAAGGGTATTTTAAGACAAAGTTTATTTAACTACTGTTAACATAAAAACCAGCAGCCAGTCGAGTCAATGAATTCAGGAGATGACTCCCTTAGTCTGAGGAGATCACCACAGATGTTTTTCTAATTATTGCAGTCATGTTTTATAAAGCTGAGGATATTCTGGCAGAAAGAATCTGGAACTTAAAATATTGGCAGTGATTTCCAGTGAGGACAAGTGGAATTTGTCATATGTCCACTAAACTAACTACCCAAATAAATGTACTTGATTTTGCTGTTCAGGGTGTCATTCATCATCTTAATGACTGGGGAATTGAATTCTATAGATACACATTTTTCTATAAGACTTTTGATTCAGGGAGCATTTTCATTCCAATGATATTGTTTCATTGAGACCCATACCTAGCAGTTGTATCAAATGCAGCAAGAATTTAAACTGACAGCAGTTATTTTTTTTGTGCCTATTTTTTTATGTTTTGTAAATGTCATTAAAACCATATCAAATGAAAATTTTGCTTTATAAAGTCAGTCACTGTTGTCCTCACTATTACAGCTGAAGTGGTAAATGCAAACTCTCTAAATTTACTTGCCACAAAAAGCAGATATAGTCCTGAGAACTGTTTCCCAGAAGGTATGTTATAAATCTGTGTCAGTGTCAGTTAGTGGAAAAAAGTAACAATAAATACCAACAAGACACTTAAATTCTCCCCTCCACCCCTTTGTTTATTAGATTCGATGGATCCTTCCCCTCCTATAGTCTCACAATATTTCTGTTTCTTTTTCCCATTTAAATTATTTTATCTCCTCCTGAGAAGTCTGAGGGCTTTCTCAAGCAGTCATGGCACAAACTGCAGCACAGTGCTGCCACTGTAATATTGTTCAGACAGAGAATCAAAGTACAGGATAAGTGAAGGTCAGAGCCATAATAGAACCCAAATTACTTTACTCTTCCTACAAAGCTCTAATCTGTTGACATTCTCGAGTTTACAGTTTTGCTAATTACTTCCTATTAAAAAAAACGGTTGATACTGTCAGAACCTTTTGTTTTCTTTCTGTATTCTATTCCTTTCTCTTCTGTTTTGGTTATAAATGTTCTTTTCCTTTCACTCGCCAAACCTTGACACTGTGTTATTCAATTTACTACTATTTCCTAAAACTATCCTAACAACTAGACAGAGAAAAATTCTGTTGGGTTTTTTTGTTTTGCTTGGTTTTTTCTTGATAGCACTTTGCAAAATCATTCCCTTCCAGTCTTCTTCATAACAAGTGTTGTTCTTTGTACTGTAGTTTTCTCTTTGCCTTTGTGGCCCAAAATGCAGGTGTTTCACGCAGACATTACTTACTCAACACTTCCAAACCCTCCAAAATCCCACTATGAGAATGCCATGAAAATCAATACAGTCTGCACAGTGCTCATCGTAGTAGCATCTTTTTATCTGTGTGATTTATTTGTATGACTTCAAATCTGAAAACATGTACCATTCCCAAGAAATTCTATGTGCTGTAGGTAGATGGGCTGCTCCTAAGACTTTCAGTCAAATCCCTGAATGAATACACTTAATAAGTAATAATATGGTTCTGGTCATGAATGATGGATGAAACAATGAGTAAGTTAATACTGACCTGCTGGAAATGAAAGTACAAGTCAGATTCATCATACAATGATGAATTTTTGAGGACTGTGTGCATATTGGATAGTCAGTAAAAGTCTTTTAATATCATTTAAAGAGTGAAGGGGTTTTATGTATTGTTTTATACTTACACGTGTAGCATATGTTAAGTAGCCAGGCTAAATTTTAGGCTGCTCACATGCCTTTGCACTAAGCAAAAAAATATTACTGCTACCAGTAAATTTTTGAACTTTCCCTAAGGAAAGCTACGTAAAATCATTAACAAAGAAAGGAGACCAAATTATTAGTGCCAAACATTCTGGGAGGTTTTTTTAGGATGGTGTGTGCCATGTACTGCCTCCTGAAGAGTAGCAAAGTATTTCTGTAGCTGAATTGTTGTCTCCTAATTTGGGAATAAACCCTCAGAAATGTTATCTATAAGAAGGATTTGAATCCTCTTCAGCATGAGAATTACAGAATTTTTATGGCTGTTCCAGTGTTGTTTCAGCTGGAGTCATCTTTCCTGTGCTGTTTTTACAACCAACTATTCTTTACACATTTTGCTGCAGTGTCTGCTTTAAGTCTCTATGAGATTAAAGTGCCTTTCAGAGAGTTCTTACTGTCAGTACAGAGCTGTGAAGCAGCCAGCATGCCAAATTGCAGGTCAACCTTAGGAAATTTCTATGTTAGAGAGAGCTAGAAGTTGCCAGAAATTTAGTTTGATCACTCTTTTTCCTTTATCAAAACTAAAAGCACTGTTGTCATAAGTGCTTTCAGGTTGCTTTGAAAACTGATTTCAAGGAGGAACATGAAGGAAGTGAGGTTTGACAAACAAATTACCAGGAATGTCCTGAAAATGCAGTTCAGTTTCACATACTTTTATTAGGCTAACTCAATAAAATTAGCAGAATAGCTTTCTGACTACAAGACTCACTTCAAGTCAACACTGTGGTAAATACAGGGGATCTCCTGATAAAAAGACACAGGTGCTCTCCTGAAGTTGCCTCAGACAGATGCTGGTCTCCAGGCATGTGCTTGCTGTACTCTATGATTCTGTATCAGTTTTTCATTATAGTTGTTCCTTGGGGTGAGCAGGTCAGGAATTTCAATTCTTTGGTTTGGATCAGGTTCAGGTCAGTGAAAACTTTTAGTGACCTGACCCAGCCATGAACCACAGATAGTCCCAGAAGTTTCCCTTGAGATGGAAACTGGACTCCTGATGATGTTTATCAGCTGGTGACACAGTATGGCTTTCTAGATAACATATGACATTGCAGGGTGCTCATGATCACAAAACCTCATTTGGATAAAGAAAGAAATTAAAGTTACTAGTCAGTCACATTGTCATTTGCTTTTAGTTCACTTTAACGGGTCTGGGGATCTGTAATTTTTACAATGTGTTGCAAGGCTTTTATCTCTGCTTGATCTATTTTTAAATGTTTTTTATTTTCACAGCTAATCTGCAGATTCTCAGAGTATAAACTTACCATCCAGGACCACAATACCATACAGCTTTATGGTATTATTGATTAGTTTCACCTTATTATCTTTAATTTATTAGGGAAAAAAAGAAAGTTCCTATATGCCATAGGTCATATAATTGGGATCAAAACAGCAAGGGTAAGAGCTGCTGCCGACTCATGAGAAAAACTGAGTCAAAGCTTATCTGTGCATATACTGTGTGCACTGTTGTGTGATCCAGCTCAGCCTGAACAAAACTGGCTTCCTCCCTTCTTGCTCTCAATTGTTTTTTTCTGCCTACCCTGATCCATGCCTGGGCATTAAGATTATCTTTGAGAATCACCTGAAATATTCCACATAGAACCTATGACATAGAAGGATGAATCAGGAGGTATTAAAAATACAGCTAACATTATTTGAGACTATAGACATCAGGAGATTTGCTACCCCTAAAACTTCTCCTTGCCAGGGAGATCATTGTACCCAAACACCTGAGTAATCTTCATTTGCATGATAACTTTACAATTGCTATCAAAATTATTGTGACAAAGTGAAAATGCACCAAAATGCTTAACCATTTTTTCCCCCCGTTAATCCTCAGTCCCTATTTCTTAACTTCCTATTAATAACAGCTGGAGTGTTACTGGCAGTATTTGTTGGTGTGGACTTTTGGTTTGCATCTGTGGTTGGTTGTGGTTTTTTTTGGATGACAATTTGTTTGCAGCTGTCTAGTGTATCCAGTTAAATTGGTTTGCTAATGGAATTTGCTCTGTTGTCCAGGTAGTGCTGACCTGCAGATCTGTGTACTCTGTAGACTGCTGAGTGTCACTGAAAAGGAAATTGTGTTTCACTCCCCAGGCTTGAGGATATGTCAGGAGATGAGCCTTCATCCCCTCTACACGATTTCTCTCTTCTTCCCTACCCATCTGTGTATATTTAGTTTTCAGAGGAAGGCTGGTGACATAGACTCCATTGATGTGGGAGCTGCCTCCATCTCTTTTTTTAATTCAGAACAGTGAAGAAATAGAGGCTGTTATTATATAATTCACACTTTATCCTCATTTGTGGCTTTAGAGAGTGGCAAATGCAGCTTTCATTGCTCTCACTTCACCCCCACCCACTGAAGAGAATCCCCAGAGTGAGAGCTGTAATGGCCTGTGGGGGAGAGAAATCAAGGTAAAACACGATACCAAGGCTCCCTTGTCCTTAAAGAAATGAAGGGAAGCACGAGAGTATAAAGGGGTATGTTTTATTTCTTAACAAGATTATTTTTCGCAAAGCTTGTGTTACCACAAAGTCTAAAGATTGATAGGCCTTATCAC
>NW_008690844.1:276943-302570 GCF_000695815.1 Acanthisitta chloris | reverse complement strand
TTTAAATTCATCCAGATCAGACATTAATAATAAGACCTCTAAGATAAATAGAGATGGATGTTTTATGAAGATAAATAAGATGGATGTTCCAGGGCAGAACAAGTTTCATTTTGGAATGCAGTGTAGTTTGAATCTGTTCTTTCAAACGGATGCTCTCTTCCTTCTGTTGGTAGAGTGGTTTAGTAGCATTAAATTAAGAAGTGAAGGCACTTTGGGTGATAAATAGGTTGAGTTGATGGCTCTGATGGGAGATACGTGGAACTGTGCCTTCTTATCATGTTTATTATTTAATAGACCTAAGACAACCCAGTAAAAATAGCAAGCAGTGATACAGGGGAGGTGTTTTGAGCAATGCCCCTTCCTGCCCTGAGTCCCCAGCTAAGTCCTGCTAAGAGCTGCTTCTGTTGGTGCTTATAATTACTAAACTGAACACAGAATTAATGGATTTCTAACCTGATTTCAGGCCATTCATTTTGGGAAAAACACTTCTTGGGAATGTGTAAGTAAAGAACTAGCTCTATAAATATTTGCTGGGATTTTCAGGATTTCCTTTGTGGGATTTCTTGTTTCTGAGCAGCTGCAAGTAGAAGACATATCTCTGTCCAGAGGGCTGTCTTTCTGGCTTTAGTACAAAGCCTGTTTCAACCCACTGTGCAAACACTGTGCTTGTATGTAACCTGAGTCCCTTCTGTCTCCTTGGCTGATAAAAAGTAGATTTTTAGGGGTTTCTCAAGGCTCTACAAGAACTCCGTGCTGCACACTGGTTGATTCTGTCCACTTTAAGGCCTACAGTAGTCATTTTGGCTGAAATATACCTCTCACAAAGGCATCCAGTCATAGTGGAAGGAATGAAATGGTGGAGGATCTTTTGGTAGTTTCTTCTTCCAATTTCCCATCCAAACTGTTAACAATTTGTGTTAATTTTAATACTGAACTTGTCTGGCTTCTGCTTCCAGCCATTTGCTTCCCTGTTCTGACTTTCTACTAGATTAAAGAACTCTTAAGGCCAGGATTTTGTTCACTATGCTTGTCATCTTTGACTCTTTGAGATCAAATGGTGAAGCTCTTTGTGTGTTTTTACTGTAAGGTGTTCTGTTTTTTTCCCAGCCTCTCATCTATGGCTTTTTTGACATTTCTTTCTTTGCAATGTTTGTTCATTTTATTGTCACAGTTACTACACAGAGATCTTGATACGGTTTTTACTTATTGAAAATCTGCTGATTTGCCAATATTACACAAGCAACTGAATACATCAATATTACATAATCAGCTGAGTACATCATACACCCAAACTGATGACGTTCCAGATGTATAGAGTTACCAGATTTGTGTGGTCAGGAATTTCCCTCTTAATGTGTTAGAAGCTGGAGGCTGGTTTGCTTGGGAATGATATAGCCTTCTGTGTTCCAGAGCAAGAACAAAGAATCTTAAATTCTTCACAATCTTTTTCAGACATCACTTTGTGAGCCACATTTTCACCTGGGGTAAGTCAGTGTACACTTGAGGTCAGTAACACTGACTTCAGCACTCAGCTAAAGACTAAGATACGTAGGAAAATCCTCTTTTTTGCATTGCCTTTTGAAACACAATTGTGACAAACTTTTTTTTTTTAATTAGTAAAATTTAATACTGCTTGATTCTTGTTCCAGAAACAGGCTGACATTATATCAGTAAATTATTTGGCAATCAGTCTCGAACAGATCTGCCATGTAGATTGTTGCTCAGTGTAACTCCTGTGATTCTGCCATAGAGTTAGGCCCTGGTGACAGGTTTGGTGTTTGTCTAATGGGAAAACCAAGCCAGGTAGAACAAACTGCAGGTTGCCTGACTTGAGGTGCTTGAATTGGGAAGATATTCAAAGCTGAAAAAGTTGGACTATATGTAATATTTTTGTATGTCAACTTGACTTGTGTACATTATTTTAGTCTTCCACTAAAACAAGAACTTTTGTGATCTTCCATCAATTGTCCTTCATTACAATTTCACATATTATTTGCTGAAAAATAACAATATCTAAAGGGAAATACTCTGTGCTCCTGTTGTATCTGTTATCCAGTGCTATTTCCATGTGTGCTGACCACACTGAATGTGCTGTGCACTTTCCGTACGTGTAGCTGGCGAGAAGGTTTATTGTAATAGGAAATTGCAAAGGGAAATTTTGCTGTTAGTTTTATTTTGTGGAAGTCAGATGAAGGGATTTTTGTGTTTTCTATATGTATTTGTTGCATTGTTGGAAGTCCTGAGTGCTTTTAGGTTTAAGCCATTAAAAGTGTCTTTTCTTCAGCTAATTGCACTGGCCTCAAACCTTTGTGTACAGTGTGACTGGATTTGGCTGATGACTTTTCCCCTGACATGTGCTTAGACTGACTCAGACCCACACAATTTAGGAGTCTCATGGTTAAGTTTTATAAGAGGTAAAATTGAAAATGACTGTGTTTTTGGTTATTGTCCATGATCAATAAATAACAGGCTTCATGAACCACTGAGGTATGCTCTGGGCTGGGTGAGAGTTAAATAGAATGACTCTGTGTTTGTGTAGCTTGTTTGACTTAGCTCCATCAGCATCCTGAATGTTTAAATTGAATCTTTCTACACTAAATTCATTATCATTAGGTAATCCAACAAAACAGAAAATGTCAGTCAAGTTTGATATCTCTTCCCAGGGGAACTACAACAAAAGTCTCAGGGCAGTAGACTATATTACATCATAACTTGTGCTGAAAGTGAACTTCTATTGGGAGCAACAGACCCAATTTCAAATTCAAGCACTGGAATTGCTATTTGAAGGTTGGGTTTGGTTTGTTTTTTTACATTATCTTATGTGTCAATTTCCTGATCAATTCTTAGGGGAGGGCAGGGGTCAGGTGTGTGGTTTACATTAATAGATCTCTGGAGTAAATTAAAAATATCACTTCAGTTTGGATGCATTTTGGATTAGACCTTGATGTCCACACAACTGGAGCAGAAGAAAATCAAGAATATTCTATTTTAATGTAAATATGAAGAATATTGTTGCTTGGCTGCTGTAGCAGCAGTTCATCTAGCATAGCTCTATCCAGGTCAGTCAGTTGTAGGACCAATTAAACTGAGCTTAATTTGAAATCTATAACTTTCAAAGTTTAGAAAAAGACCTGTGTGATCTTTTTGATTGTTTTCTTGCGGGACTGACCTCCCAAAGTCTGCAGAAAGTTCTGTCTGTCTGTGTTGCCTGTTGATTGTACTTGCTTTGTTAAGTCCAATGGAGTTACATTGAGGAATTCTGGAATTAAAAACATAAATGAAAATCCCATGCCTGAGGATGCAGAAGGATTGAATTTTCTGGAAACCGGGCACAGTGAGGGATCATATGATAGTCTATATCCTAAAGAAATGCATAGATTTGTGTTTTGAATACTGCATGGTACATGTATGTAAAGAACCTTCAAAGCTTCTGCCTTATCTTCTATGTAAGAAAATGTAAGAAAAAATGTCCTCTTTAAAAGGCTTTATTCTGGTGACTCACAGGTGCTGGGAAGAATTAAACCATATTTGAGCTGGATAGCATTTTCACCAGTAAAACTCAAATTTGTAGTTCTGTATCATAAATTTGGCAATATTAACTGCTTGTAAAATATTACATTATTTATCCACTTTTAATGTGGGGCAAGTGACTCATTTGTTTAACTATTCCTCTTGAACAAATGTTTTCTGGGCTTTAGTAATACAATTTGGGATGAGCTATGAAGTTTCACAAAAGAGGAATTTTATTTGTTTTTTTAAACAAACCATGTGTGACATATATAGATGTTAAAATAAGTGGAGCCTGTTTCTTTCATGATTTGTGATGTGGCTGGCCAGCTGAGTCATGGTTCTGCTCCCCACTGAGCCATTTAAAACAGGAATAGAAAGGAGGAGTGGTACATGCTTTAAAGTGATATGAGAAAAATGATCATAGTTTCAAAAACTTATCTCCTTCTCTTGGTATTCAAATAATTGTATTTTTAGGCAGTGCATTCATTTATTTGTGAAGAGGAAATTCATAAAAGAATTCTTGGATTTTGAAAAGCATCGGCAGGAGGGAAGGCAAGAAGGATCCTTGAACCTGATCAAGATGAACAGTTGCTTGCAACTTTTTGTACTGTAGTGGAATGTGCCTATTCATTCTGAGGGGGAAGAAGGAGTCTTGTAATCCTTCAGCTTTAGTCCCAGCTGTGATGCTGCTGCTGTCTGTTTTATTTGATGTCTCTCTCTTTCTCCACTACCCATTTTAATTAAGAGAGCTTTACTATGTTTTAGTCACCATAGCATGCTGGTTGCTCTCAGGTCAAAGAAACTGACCTCTGACCTTATGGAGAACAAAGGTAATACCCAAGTTAATGCCTTGAACATCCAGTTTCTGGAGATGTGTTTTTGAACTGCTGGCTGCAGGTCAGGGTCGATGTGAGGAGGGCTTGGAAGACAAGTGTTGGGTGTAGTTATCTATACAATGCAATCTCTGTCCATAAGGCTGCAAACCTGTCCCAGAGAGGGACATATATCAATGAAACACTCCCCTTATGCAGTTCTATTGCATTCCATAGATTATTTTCCTGGGAGTCTGATGTTTCTTTCCATTTTAATGTAGAAACTAATCCTTATAGCCTTCATCGAAGGCAGAATCTCAGGGAAGTGATGGTAAGTTATAAATGTTATCTATTTGGTTAACTTTTCACAATTTTGCTTTTTCTCTGCTGAATAGGAAAGAATAATAAAACACATTCATGTTTATAGAATGTGGAATGCCATATATCAAAGTTGTGTTTCCAAACAATATTATTGTTTTGAAAGTATTTTAAAAATGCTGTTTTATTGGTAATACTTTTTGTGATATTTTATAGAGAGCATGGGTACACAGAAACACTACTGGATCTCCTGAAATTCAATAGGAATTCACTTGTTCTTAGTATCACCACTAAAACATTTCAGCAAGAGCAACACAACCACCCATGTTAGTCAGTTGTGATAGACACTACCACCAACAGAGACCATTTTTATATTACATTATTGAGCCTGAAGTCAATAGAGCAGTACTAGAACGAGTCAAAAATTGCATTCTGTTACTCTGCCAGAATCATTGTAGTGACAACTATAGTTCAAGGACAGATTTCATGGACCCATAGCTATTTCCACAGTTATGTGTAACTGATGCCAGCATAAAATACTGTAGGCTTAAAACTGATCTTCACTTCTTAATCATGTTCATTCCTCCTTTGCTCAATTAGGAAAAATTGGTCAGTTGTAACCTGAAGCTCTTGCCTAACTTTCTATTATGAAGAGTGTGAGACAGTGCTATGCACATACTATATTTGTCTAAGCATGGACTATGATTTTTATAGAAAAATATTTTTCTGTATATACTAGCAAAAATTTTTCTGAAACTAATTTCCCAGTTTTAATTGTGTATAAAATCAACTTTTTGCAAATCAGTTACTGCAAAGTACTGTATTTATTGGTAATATGTAATTTATCATTGGATTTAAGGCTTAAGTGCTAATAAGAAAGTTGTCTGTTTTCTAAATGGAGTCAAGTAGTCTAGAACAAGACTAGAACTCAGACCTTTAGCATTCAAAGCCCTGAGTGTGCCATATAATTGTATTTAACTTTGGCCTTTTGGTTCTTAAGATCCTAAGGCTTCTGAAGAAATGGCTGTTTTTACTCTGCCAGGTACTCTGAGGCCCATGGTAATTTTCCACAATCTAGTGCTAGAGCTCCAAAGAACGATATTAAAATTAACCAAAAAGCAGTGATAGGTACAAAGAAAATTGATGTCAGGCAATAGCCAGGACTTTGGATTTTTACCTTTTCTTTTTTCCTCAAGGCATTCTCTCATGTCAGTGTGAACTGAGAGCTTCAAAAAAGCAAAAGCCAGTGAAAACCTCAGTGACTTTTGAGCGTAGAGTCTTTTTGGATGTTTGGAATATTTGACAAATATTCCAATGTTTGTCAAAGCAGCTTCTCTGGAGGTTACTAGGCAGACCATTCTACAGCTAGGTAAGTGAATTTTTATGTAAACGTGTTCCTATGTTGTGCTTTTTATTTATCTATTTATTTATTTAATTTGGAAAAGTTTATTACTTCTTTCCAGCCTGTACCAGAGACACAAATTTGTCTTTCTGACATACAAAAGTATTGAAATGGCTGACAGCAGCATTAGAAAACCATGGAGAGATCATGTGGTAGAGGAAGTGACTTTCATCTCTGAGGCATGGGGATGCATTTAGTTAACTAAATTCCTCCAGGTCCAACTCAAAGTCTAAGCGTCCTGTCCATCAACATGAACTAGTGGTGTGAAGGTTGTAAAGTACTCTCATTACATACAGATCAAACATGCCCTTGTTCAGAGCAATCTAGACTTTTCTGCCTCTTTTCATTTCCCCCCAGACATAGATTAAGCATATTTGGTATTATGGGTTTTTTTTCCTAAGGATATTACTAGATCAGCATATGCAATTTTGCTTACTACAAAGAAAATGCATTTTTCCTTCAAAGAAATGCTTTTTGTTTTATAATTTTGCAAGCTCACCAAGAAATATATGTGCTTGTGGATATATACCATAAATGTAGACAGAAAATGTGTGCAAAGTATTTACTGCTCATGTAGAAATGCTTCATGTACCTCCTAGTAAAACAAAGGCATTTTTCAATTTGCTGTGCTATGTGATGGAGAAGTATGAGTTCATAATAATCCAGAATTAATAAAGCAATCAGCTGATGTAGTGGAGAATATCTTGGGCTATATATATTGAGGTAGAAACAACCTGGAGGAAGTAAAGGATTTGAAGCTTGAGCGTAAAAATCACACCCATGTAGTGCATTGCCATCTTTTTGCAGTGCCACAAGCATCTATTAATAACGTGTGATTATGCAGAATTTACGTTCTGGGGCTTCCTCCTGGAATAGCTGGAGTTACTGACTGACTTCTGCTCGCAGTTGTGGGAGTGCAATACCCACATAAAGCAGGCGTGAAGCTCCACTGGCTGCAGGATTTGCTGTTTGTTACCATCACTCCCACTTGGGATTGCCAAGGTCTTTTCCCTGACTCCTTCAATGGCACATGCAGTGCAAAGGGCTCTCTGGGAATAACAGAAATTTAATCTACGTGCAGTAAGTTAAAAAGATATTAATTTTGAAAATTATACACCATAAATGGTGTTAGCTCAATTTGTTATTGGTTTTGTTTGTCGTGTTTTGATTTTGGGGGATTGAGGAGGCCTGATATTGAGTATTTGAGTCATTTCATTACAAAATAGCTGCTTTCTTTTAATGGGCACTTGCAGTGCAGGAGACTGAAAAATTACACACTTTAAAAGGATAACATCTTCCATCTCCTGAGAATACTTTTCCCAAAATTCATTTTACGAAGGATGTTTTTGTGCTATTGATGAATTTATGCATAGTCTGTGCACAGACACCCTTGTCTTTACAAAGAGATCTAAATGAGCCCAGAATCTGGGGTGCAGTGATATTTCTGAGAGAGTAAACTGCAGCTCCAGTAACAAATGTGAGGTTACTACTGGGCCATGAAAACTCTCAAAAAGCTCAGAGCTTAACAGCACAGCATTACCTGGTGCCATATTAAGTAACCCTGTCTAAAGAGTGGTGAAGTACACTTAGGAGAAAAGCTGTCAGAAATACACATGGCAGAGATGGTTCCATGTTCTCATAAATGCTCCTAAAGCACAAAAGTACTACATTTCATTCACATTTTCTTTCATTGCCCTGTAATAAAACCTTCTGTGATAAAACTTCTTTAAACAGCATTACCTGGTGCCATATTAAGTAACCCTGTCTAAAGAGTGGTGAAGTACACTTAGGAGAAAAGCTGTCAGAAATACACATGGCAGAGATGGTTCCATGTTCTCATAAATGCTCCTAAAGCACAAAAGTACTACATTTCATTCACATTTTCTTTCATTGCCCTGTAATAAAACCTTCTGTGATAAAACTTCTTTAACAGGGAGTAGGGGAAAGAGCTGTTTTTATTACGAAGGTGATGAGTTAGTTCACTTTTTTTTAACATCTCTTGCTATGAACTGTTAATTTTGGTATTGAAGTCCTCTAAGAACCCTACAGTGTAGCAAAAAATTACTGTCAATGTAAGAAAAAAAAGGTTTAATTAATTGGAAAAGACTAAATTCAATCAGTTAAATTGCAGTCATTTCAGTTACATTTGAGAACTTGAAGGGCTGGGGCATAAACTGTCTTAGATCTAGTAAAGATTCATACATGATAGATAATAGAATGAAGATTTGAAGAAGAAATGGAACTGAACTGAAAGGTAAGGAATATAACTGACTTTTGGTTGACACCATCAAGTTACATAAAACATCTTCAGAAGAAATGCTGAAAGTTACTCATTTGGAAGCATCAAAGGGAATCTGCACCAGGACGTGTGCAGTCTGACAAATCTATATCCTTCTACTTCATCTTTTCTGATCCCCTTGCATGACTGCTGTTTCCATCAGAGCCAGGCAGGAGCTGTTTGTGCATGTGTTGCCACAACCCTAATCACTAATCATTGTAATCTCTAGTGTTGGAAAGAGCAATTATGAAAAGAATCTGTCTTTTACTTTGCATTCTTCAGACAACTGAGATCAGAGAATTGAAGCCAGCTTCATGGTAGAAAACAATTCTCCCTAGTATCTAGTGATAGGGCACATAGCAATGGTTCAAAACTGCACCAGGGGAGGTTTAGCTTGGATATTAGGAAGCATTTCTTTACTAACACGGTGATCAAACACTTGAAACAGGCTTCCTGTGGAGGTGGTTGATGCCCCAAGCCTGTCAGTGCTTAAGAGGCATTTGGACAATGCTCTCAATAACATGCTCTGTCTTGGTCAGCCCCAAAGTGGTCAGGCAGTTCAACAGATGATCATTGTAGGTCCCTTCCAACTGAAATAGTCTATTTTGTTCTTTTCTAAACAGTGAATGTGGCTAAAACAGAGAGGTGTAGCCTTCTTTGTGTGTAACATTTTCACTCATTGAAAAGCTATTCCCATAGCTGGGCCTAAGGCTGTGTGGGCTTCATACAGCACTTGTTAACATTGTGGGTATCCTCTGTATGAATGAGGAATTTCCTACCATTAATGCTACCTGCAATGTGCTGTTGGTGAAATATTACCCCATCATCCCTACAATAATCTTCTGCTTCACGAAGTGTTTTCCGAATTGCGACACAGCAGGTGTTTATTTCCTGTCATTTTGTCAGAATGTCTCAGGGTAGTGTTGTTGAGATGTGAGCAACTATTACTGCTCTGACTGAATAGCTCCTCAGAGCTGTTCCTCCCATTTCTGGCAACAACTGCTTTGTTAGAAAGGGTTTCATCTGTCCAAGCAGAACACTCAGACTGCATTGTAAAATCCAGATGAATGGAGGGGTGTGGAACAGTTGAAAAATCTTACTAAAATCTCTTCGACCATTATTACTGCTTTTATCGGTAGATGCACTTATGTTTTTATAATTTCTTTTCTGTATACTAGTGTTGCTAGTGGCCAGATTGCTGGTCCTTGTTAGGGAGAATCTCTTTGTGCTAAATTTGTTAAATTTGCAAACGATTAGAGGGAATGTCTTTGGGAAATGTACAGCGTTGTGTTTCGCAAATTATAGACTACATATGGCAGAAACTGGCAATAGATTCAGATCTTTAATAAATCCAAGCCCCACAAAACTTGCAATTAATAAGAACTGCTCTCATGAGATACCATTATGCTGCTTCCTCCAAAATACAGTGCTTCCTTCAAAAGGCAGTGCTTCCCCCAACATGATAAGTCATGCACTTACTGTACTTTCATTGGAACAGTTCCCAAGTGGGTTTAACACAGTCGTTCAGCTAATTGTAAAGGCATTACGCCTGATTCTGCTCTATGTCATAAAAAAACCAGGAGTGACTCCACCTAAAGGCAAGGGATTACACAGGTAAAGATTGTTGTGAAGGAAGAGGAAATGCAAGGAAAATACTGACATAAATATACATTTTCTGGGATAACACTCAGAGTGTAACTAAATAAGAAACCACTGCCTTGGGATATACAACCACATTAGGAGCTGCAGTTGACTAGATTTGGCTGGATCATATGCAGCTGGGAACAGAGAAATGCTAAAACCTCTTACACTGAAAAATTAAAAGCAAACAAGGATAATTAGGCATATGTGCCATATCTAAATGTAGTTTAAAAAAGGGTTGTATTTTCTCAGCTAAGCTAAAACTAAACAGTTTATGTGACACACTTTCAGATAGGAAAAATACTGTTTCTCGTGGGCACAGTAAAATTTAGGTGAATGAAAGAGTTGGTTTAAGTGGTCCTTTGTCTTACACATGTGCATAAATTAAAGCATGATGAAATCTTTTGGTAATTCCTTCTGGCCATGAAAATGTTTTTCTGGGCTTCTTTCTGGAGAGACATCAGAAAACAGTTATTTCACAGGAATAAGGATTTCATATTGGACCACACAGTAAACTGGGAGTTATATAAAAACAAATTCAACATGTAGCCCATTTTGTATTTCCATGGAAAGACATCAGACTTTAGTTTGTCCTGCACATGGGGAAGGTGTCAGATGTTTTGCTGCTGTTGAAATGGATAGAGCTTCATCCACTGGACACTGAATGGAGTTCTTGTGCTGAGCATTCTGCATAAACCTTTGCAGTGATTGGGTCATGTTTTAGAAATAAAAAGAATGTAAGGCAGAGCCATTTTTGTCCTGTATTTTTGTGGCTTTGTGCAGATGGCATCTTGCAATGAATATTATGCTCTAACTTCCTGGGTGCTCTGAAGATCTCTTTTATCCAATGAGGACTAGATAAAGCTACCATTCAAGTTCATTTTCTGCTGGGGGAAAAGAGGAGTTATATCTGTGCAGTTCCTAAGGTTACATGTATAAATTTTAATAAAGAATATTTATTACTTTTAATATAAAGCATCAAGTGCTGTTGGCTGTTTAAAAATGTTTTTTCAGTGACCTCCTGTGTCAAACAGTCGTGGTCACTATTATGATGCCTTTTGACAGCATTCTTAGGCCATTGAATAATTCTCACTTTCCCTAATAATCCACTGCAAATAACTGTTCTTTAAAAGAAGAAGGCATCTTTTGCTTATTTTCCAAGGAAGAGGTATGAATTTAAGTGGCCAAGTAAACCATATAATGGAAAATGTTTGAAGTGGAGGGCTTTAAAATGTGAAATTGTTGCAAATGCTACAGTCAGGGACATTGTAGAAGTGATGCAGAGGTGGTGTACCACAACAGTACTCACCACACACACAATTCAGCAATGTCTTTGACACTTCCTTTTCCATGAATCACTTAGAGATTTGCAGTTTTGTCTGGTTTAGCCTTTCTTCACCAAACAGTTTGTGCTCAGTAGTTCTGGTCACAGAATCTGTAGCTCAGTTGTGAACAGTGTGTGTTTGCCATTTCTGAGTTTCAAGCTCTTTAGATTGTGCACCCCACACAGACAGTGCAAATCTCCTGGACAGCATCATGGTAATGTTTCAAAAGTGAAGTCTGGGACAGAATTCTTAATTTTGCAAAGAACAAGCTAAATTATTTGCAGATATTGTCCAGTATTGATTAATCTTTATAACTCTGTTGTTGCTGGGAAACTTACTTTGCTGCAAGGGCCAAGGAAAGTGAGCAAATGAGTGTGTTCAGAATGGGAATAAATAAACTGGAAAAGCTGTCGCAGCGCTTGATCACATTTCATTGGTGGCAAGTCTTGTATAAGACAGTTGGCATATTTTCTATGACTGTTTTGTTGCTCAAAAAAACCCCCAAGCTTTAAAGCAGCTGGAGCTATTTATCAGATTCTTAAATGATTTTATGTAGAAAACTAGGCAGGAAAACAGCAACAGAACTTCTGTGTTTTGGGCTGTGTTTCACAGGGGCCTCTATGATGCCCAAATCAAGAAATGAGAGATTACACCCTACTATTTCCTTACCTGAGTCTTCGAAAGATTCACGTTTTCTATGTGAGCTCCAAGTTCAGGTTCCTCTTCCCTTTGTGGTAGAAAGACAAAGACTTTGGTCTCTTTTATCTTGTTGGTAAGATCAGAGTTATGTTAATGTTTTCATCCTATGTTTTCAAAGTTCATTTCCCTAAAAGCTCCTCAGGTGAGGTATTTTTTGATTCTGAATGTTTTTTTGCTTTTATTTGTTGTTTGGGTTTTTTTTTTTTGCAAGTTTGTCAAAAACAATTTAAATTCTTTTTAGTTTCTACAATCACAAAATTAAATATATTTCATTTAGTTTTGATGCTGCACTAACTCCATATTCTCCTCTCCCTGACTTGAGCCGACTAACCCATTCTTTGCTTTGAGCCAGTTTTTCTGATAAATTACCAACATGCACTCTTTCTGCCCCTGTCTCTAGCTAGTCTGCAGTATGACTGTGTGTCTGAATTGCCAAACCCACATAAATCATGTCTTAAGGTCATCTTTATTACTTGGTTCTGCTTCCTTAGGAAGTGCATCATCAATCAGTGTTTGTGAGCCCGTGTCCCTGTCATCCTTGTGACTGGCTTGTGTGACTAGTGTTAATGCTGTAGGCAGAGAATGAAGGAGCCTGGGTTTAGAAAGGCAAAGGGTAAAGCCATGAAGGAGAACTGGTACGGATTCTGCTGATGGAGTGGAAAGAAACTTAAGCGAGTAGCAGGAGTGTTGTCAGATCAATGATGTCCTTGCAGTTTTTCCACTCTCTCTCTGCTAAAGATACTGTAGTTGAAATCAGCCCGAGGCAAAGTGACAGTGGTGCTGAGGAAGCATGCTGTGCTAATGGGCATCTTACATAGCTCTGCTTTGTCCCTGGCTTTTTATGTGGTATGAGCTGACTCACTAGTTCTTCAATTCCATACAGCTCCTGACAGAGCATTGGTTTACTCCTGGAAAGACTATTTTAACATCAGACAGGTGGTAACCAGTGTCTGAATGTTAAGTGCACAATTGCTTGTTAAATTGCCCAAAAGCCAATGAGAAATTAGATTCCTTTTTACTTTTGGATCTGAACAATCTGGGGAGGAATCCTTTTTGTAGAGATGCCTAGGAGCACAAGGCTCACTCCTAGAGTGCAGAATATATGCAGGAGTGGTAACTGGCTACATCTCATTCTCTGAGTGATCACTCTCCATCTCCCCAAAATGAATAGATTCATTGAAACATGGAAAATATTGTTTGCCTTTTAGAAATGTCCTTGTGTGGATAGAGTTGCAGAGCATTCCTCTCAGTCTGCTCTTGTATCACCTCAGGCAATGTTCTGTCAGATATTAGTAAGTCTGCAGAAATTTGGGCTCAGTCAGTGTTATGCTAAGAGAGGTAAAAGAAAATTCGTACAGGAAGAAATATAGGTGATTTTGAGGCTTTTTGTCTGAATTAGTTCTCTTTCAGTCCTCATTACACTGATGCTAACTAGCACTTTGCTCTCAATTTTTTAATAAGGCATAAAATCAATCTGGAAACATTGGAACAGTTTACAATTATTATTTTCTTTATTTTCCAATGAATTGATTTGATTGTGTCTCATCCCTGTTTTCTGTTCATTTACCATGAATTGTCTGTTAAACCCTGATTGCATTTGTGTTTGCACAGTATGAATGAAATATTACTATTACATTTCTATTGCATGAATACTTGAGGAAATTTGCAACAATTGACTTCGGCTAGGAGAAGCATCAAAAGGCTTGTAAGATCTTCTAAACCTTATCTAACTTGGCTGACATTCTTGTGCCCAATTGAATTCTTACACCGTGGAAAAATTTTGTTATGAAGTTACAGAGCTGCGTAGAAAAATCTAAAGAGAGGAAGGTTCTCCGAGATCTTTCTTTTAGATCTTATTCCAAATCAAGAGGTATATACAAATTTTCAAGGTATTTTGGCACTTCTTTTGATGATCCTTGCCAGAACTCAGAAGTGCATGGAAATAAATAAGAAAAATAAACTGTACTAATTGAACAAATTACAGTTTTCCAATCTGATTTAAGGCTTGGGAAAATAGTTCATTTTTAATTGCAGGGTTTCTCTTCTCTGTTTTGTGGTCTCTGCTGCTTTTCGAAAATTCATTTATAGAGATGGTTTTAACTTTTTCAGCATAGATAACAGAGTGATGTTGATTCAGTTGCCATGTATTTTGATAGATGAGTTCCCTAATGCTCATCAAAATTATAGAAGCCATCTTTAAGTGTCAAAATGAGTACTGACAGAGGTAGGACTTACAGATGTATTGTGAGTGATGACTGATGGTCATAGGATTATTTGAATAATGACTTCTTTCCTGACCCACTAGCCATCCACATTTTAGGCATGGAGTGAGGTGTCTGAAGTCTCAATAAAGAGACTCTCTTGGCTGACATTTCCCTCAAAGCTTATTCTACTTGGAGTGCATTTTTGTGACTGCATTCAACATGCAAAGAGAAACTGTGTAAGGTTTGATGTCACACCTTATTTAGTGGTTAGTTCAAAAACGCAGAGGAGGAATTCTGTACATGCAGAGGTTTTCATGAGTAGTTCCTACCAATGATAAAACAATTAAAGTAAAAGAAAAGTTGATACTGAGCAAGAATGTCAAACTGAACCAGAAGTGCTAAAATTCCACATTTCTGCCTAAACTATTCTGGGAAGTTAGTAGTATTTTACTTGTTTCTGAAATTGCCATGAAGTATTTGTAACTAACTGGGATGGGTTCATTTTAGGGTCCATTAATTTTAGCCACTAAAAATTTGGATCAGGAGAAGATGATGAAAAGAGCTTGGAAAAAATAGAAATTATAAGCAACCTTCCACTTATTCTTACATATTAACTGTGCATATTCTAATCCTGCTTAGGAAAGTTGCAGCTAAGGAACAGTTTGTTTTAATAGTGTGAAAATCTCATCTTAGCATTTAGATGAATTGTTCTTCGTAAAATAATACAATATGTGTTTTAACATGTTTAAGGGAGATAGTTTAAAGCTATTAACTTGATTCAGTAACCCAGAATTAAGTACTACTGAAACTATGTCAAGGACTGAGGATCTTTTATTTTTCATTTTATGGAGAGAGGCTTATGCCAGCAGAAAGGAAGTTTCTTTTCTTACCAAACTCTATCACACTGGCAATTTGAGCTCAGAGATAGCACTTGAAAACACTCCTAAAGGTTCAATTTTAACATCATAATTAAAGAATGCTTAGGTGGACAGATATGCTGGAAGACCTATCCATTCTGACTGTGCCACATAAAATGGAGAGTACTGCTTAGCCTGAAATGGTTTAAAAATTTTCTCATCTGTTCCAACCTGTATAATTCTTCAATGAGCTTTAATTAAAGCATGTACAAAATCTTTGTGAAGGAAAGTTGAAATACAATTTGGATGACTCCATTTCTTAACAAAATCCCATAAAAAAATTATCTGTCCTTTTTAGAAATGAAAACTTATCCATGAAATAGACTTAATATTGGTTGGGGTTTTTTTTTATAAATGATCTATTGAGCAGATTTACTTAGTTTAAGTGGTATAAAGGCAAGATAGTGGCCTGCTGTATGTCATGAAACTGTCACTGAAATTGGCTGCACATTTTCAGCAGCTGAGCATTTTGATCTGTGTCTTCACCTTATGATTAAAGATACATACTTAATTTGTTTCAGTGAGGTGGAATATACCCTCCAGCAACCTTTGGAAATTGTGTCTTTTGGTTTTAGTTGCTCTTTGTGGTTTTGAGCATGTTGTCCTTTTTGTCCCTTCTTCAGTCAAGATTGTTTGACTCTCAGCAGTGTAACCTTCCATAATCAGGGTTGTTTGCTGGGTTGCCAATATGTGTGTTACTACCTTACCTGTTGCCCATCATGCCTTGACTCCAACACCAAGCAAGGCAGTGTTGGAAGAAGGAAAATATTCAGCTCAGAAACGTGTCCTGATTGCCGTTTCCATTTTAAACCTCACCCTTTTTTTAAAATCCCTTATCAAAGTTGTTTAGTCTCTTTCTAAATTTGTTCCTGAGCCTGTAAGCACTTAAGCACCTGAGTATCATTATCATACAGCTAGTACTGCTGACTCAGATCAACATGTCTGCAGTGAGAGTGCTCAGGGAGGAAGAAAAGGCCACATGTGTTCAACTGCTTGCAGATTGTAATTTATGGAGTCTGAGTTTACACTGCAGATTGTAGAAGGCACAGATGATAGGCACATAAAGTCCTTTAGGTACCTACAGGTAGTACTGGATGTGCAGTCAAAGGGGGCTGAGTCCCATATCAGTCTTACAAAAGCAGTTTCCATCCTCAGACACTTCTCAAAACCTGACAAAGTCTCCTTTCGTTAAAGGAGAAAACATAAAAAAGAGCAGGAAAGTGTCAGGCTGAGTAAAGCCATGGGACGCAGTGCATGTGTGTAACTCTGTGTGCAAAGGTGATGAACTGCAGATGTTTAGACCCGACATCAGGGCACTGTTGCAGCTGCCTTCATTCCTCTGAACCAACCAGATGTTATATCCTTCTCTCTCTCTTTTTCTCTCATCCCACAACTTAATTTTTCCCCACTGCCCAGTTCGACACTTAGTTTAGAGCAGTAGGTCTTTGTGTTCTATTTAACACTGATACTATTTTCTGATAGCTGGGTATGTTGTGATAGAGAGGATATTTTTGCACTTTCATTGCTGCACATTGTGCAGAGGAAATCTCACCTTTCTTCCTGTTCAGAGTAATTGAAGAGAACTCCTTAAGCCAGCAGAAAGTGATAGAATCCATTACACACAGGATGTCAGGAAAGCTTACATGTGCTAATACAGGAAAAACAACTCTGAATGAGAGAGCTGCATATGTGTAGCAACTGGCAAAGCCAGTAATCTAAGCAATTATAAATGAAATTAGCTGATTTGGAAGAAAACTAGGTAAGATTCACATTGATCCAGTTTTTAGTCACAAAGAGAAAAGTGTTTAAGTTACTGTGTTTTAAAACAGCACTACCAAAAGGTTAGTCCAAATAATTCCTTTTCACATGAGCTCTTAGCCAACTCTCAGTTGTGAAACAGGTCATGTTAGATTAAATTATCATAAAATGTATTCTTAAAAGTTTTTTTATTTCCGCAGGTTGTGGGTTAAGGACCCCCTTGACTCACCACTACGATTCAACTCTGGATGGTAACTTGTTAAACTAGAGAGACTCCACCACTTTCAATTGGGTCTGTATGCCCAAGTCTTTTGTGTTGATGTGGAACTAATAACACATGAAAATACAGGAAGATCAGACATAATTTCCAGGTCTAGTTTGGAATGTTGATATAATTTGCAAGATACTTACGTGAAAGTCATAATCAGCCCCAGCCACTGTAGTTGTATTGATTATATGGATTGTGATCACAGAGTTATCACATTTCTTTCTTTATTCCATCAACACAATACTAAGCTGTCTTTTGTCTTTAATATTTGTTAGGAATATATTTTACTGATTACACTGTAGAAGTGTATACATTCTATGTATGCCACAAATTGTCCTGTTCTGCTCACCATATCTCATCTACTGCTGGTGCCTTTCTTGCAATGTATCATGAAAACATCTCTTCAGCATGCTCTGCTCTCCATCTGTGCATCCTAAAGACATCTATAGTTAGCATTCTCTGATGGTGTTGGAAGGGTTCCCTTGGTGTGCTGGACTTGTCTCACAAGACCTGGTAGAAAGCTCCTTGTTGCTTTTGCCAAGGGATGTTGCTGTGACCAGTGAGCTCAGAATCAGATACAGCAAAATGAGCAAAACTCCATGAACAGGAAGATATTTCTGGATGTCTGTGAGGGTAACAGAAACTGGTTCCAAGAGGCAATAAGAATGTTAATCTCCAGTTGTTTCTAAAGTGATGCTTGTTGGGGTTTTTTAATCTAAAATGTCTGAATTTTAGGCCAGTCACATCAATCGGCAGTTATGTGTCAGCAGTTCTACTGCACCAGCAGTTAAACCAGCTCTTGGCCACTCAGATTTTTTGTTGGCACGTCTCCATCCTTAAATGAGGAGACCACTTTGTCTAAGGCTGTACTAACTCCTCACCATGCTGGACAGTGCTAATCCAGTGGAAATGTTATTAGGGTTGAATTTTAAATATATTTCCTTAAAATTTTTTCAGATGCCGCTGGGGTACAATTGTCTAATAGATTTCCTGCATGACAACAGCAGTTCTGCAGCTGTTTTTTTCCTTTAATATTTTCAGACTTAAAACATGTGTTTGATGTTCTTTTCTAGATGCGTATGTGATTTTTCTAAATGTCAGTTTATTGTCTGCATTGCACCTTCTTCCTTGAAATCAATTTTAAAGCATAAAATGGTACAAGAATCACAGAATCACAGAATCAACCAGATTGGAAAAGAGATTGGATTTGAGTCCATCCCATGACTTAACACCACCATGTCAACTAGACCATGGCACTTAGTGCCACGTCCTGTCTCTTCTTAAACACAGAACATATTTAAGTATGTTTATCATATTTTAAATTAGTGATTGAGTTAAAAAATATCTTTCTCTTTAGATTTTGAAACATAACTGGTTGCTTGAAAATATCTGAATCCTGCGTGAAGCATGTTTGATACCTGTAAGGGCCTCTCACGTCATACATATTTCTCACTAAATTGCGGTTAATGCTGTTTTAGTTTTTGTTTTCCTCTGGAGGGAAAAACTAAGATTTATGAGAAGAAAGCATAGAGATTTTTATTTTCTTTTATATTGCAAGGAAGACTTCCCACTGTGCACAGCAGTGGTATTGCTGTCTTACTGATTCCTAAAGTTCATCAGAGTGTAGCAGGCTGTGAGAAGCTGAGAGATCAGGGGTAGAAAGTATCATGCTTAGAGTGCTGACAGTTTAGTTTAGGATATGCTTGCATCATCAGCCCAAGACACTTGGGCACTTCTTCCCACTGTGTTTGAAGCCCTGTAGGTTAAACCAGCTGGTGCTGAAGCTGGGCAGCTACATCAGCACAGAACTGTTAAAGTAGCATCGTGCTGATCCTGAACTAATAAAACTCATCAAAAGTCCAGACAGCATTAATTCAGGCCTAGTGACATTCCAGCATGGCTTAATTCCTTTGTAGTAGAGGTGGCTTAAGCCAGTTGTGGCAGAGCTGACCACACATGCCCTCAGTTTGGGTGGGGGAAAAATGCCCATTTGCCTCTGTGACTGCCCTGGCAAGCCAGTCTACCTTGTATCTATATGGGAACCCAGCAAAGGTTGGCTTAAAAATTCAATTTAGTTTCCCATTTCAGTTGTCCCAGTAGGTGATGGGAAATATATATATTTGTGGATAAATAGGAAATGCGAGGCAGTAAAAAAATTAGTGTTTTCAAGCTCTGATTTTGATAATAAATATGCAAGTTTAAAGAGAACAGCATCAGTTAAGAACCACTGCTGCCACTCTGAAGCTGCATGGAAGGATTGACTTAAAGTTGCAGCCAAGGTTTACATTTTCTTTAAAGCAAGATTCCCATTCCCCATGTCAAGGTTATCTACATGATAGCCTTTGAAAGAGTCAGACCACTTACCAGTGGATGGACGTTCACAAGTTTGGCAGCCTCTGCATTGATCCTACTCTTGCATGAAAATGGCTTTATCAAGCCTATAATTAGAAATGAAATAGTCTTAAATGGTTTCCACACAACCTGCCTTTCAAAGAGGTTCCAGTTTCACATAACTTCATATAAACAGAGAATCAGAAGATATAACCAGATACCACAGTTCCTGCTTACTAATTGCCATAAAGCAGAGCCATCTGCTTTATACAAAGTCTAGGTCAGATAATCCTTCTAAACTGTGACCTTTGGGGCTCCATGGAACTTGTTCTTGATTAAATAAAACTTTTTTAGGAAGTTATTGGGAAACTTGGTGCAGGTTCAGTCAGCAGAGAATGTAACTGATTGGATTTCTGTATAATTTTAAGCAGAGAGTTCTAAACCCAGTCTATCTTTTGAACTTTTTTTTTCTTAACAGCATTAATCTTTCATAGCGATGCGAGGTACAAGTGAATTATTTGAGTTTTTAAAGTGATTCCTCATAAAAGTTAAATTAGATGACAAATGAATGATTTAAACATAAATTCATGAGAGTTAAAGACAAAGTGAAGTGACTGTATATTTCCTCAGTCTAAGCTAAGCTGAGAACCTGGTCTGGGGAAGTGACAGGCATCATCCATGATGTGCAGATCCCTGACCTTGTTTAGAGGGCATGTGCCACTGTGCAGGGGGTGGTAAACATGAGGAGAGCAAAATAAATATAACTGCAGCTCAACAAATACAGTAGAACAATTGTAATTCCTCACAGCTTTTTCATTGCTAGCAAAGCTCATATCACGGGTCCCCTCAGATTTGTACCTTTCCCATCATATACATTATTTAAATATTTTATTCATTATATGAAAGTAGTTGATGTGATTAAATAATCAGTTCTTCTGCTCTGGTTTTCTTTTGGCATTGGTGACTATTATTTTTGGCTGTCTATCTTGGACAAGCAATTGCCAATTATAAACTGCCGGATTAAAAATAGAAGTACAATTGCCAAAACAAATAATACATTATTTAGCAGTTACACAGATCTTTCCAGTCGAGGGTCACAACATATTTTGTAACCACTAATGAATTTAGCCACTTACCACCCACCAAACATTCGTATTCATGCCTTGGGGATGAGAAAGAGAAGGTATGTACTGCAGCAGGACATGATCTACCATTTCCAGGGGCTGGTGTAAGTTATTACTGATGGAAGACACCATAATTCAGTGAAATTTCCCCTATGAATTGGGATACCCTGGTCTGGTAATCCAGACAACTGCACAAAGGCTGGAGTTGCTCTGCCTGGTCCATGTTATCCTGCTCTTACAGGTAACAAAGAAGAGCTGGATTGTAACTGTTTTCTCACAGAAAATGTATTCACACACAAAGTGTTTCATTAATGAAATAGATTAATATTTTGAGGCTAAGTGTATTTTGAACTTTGATAGCTCCCTTCTGGTTTTGTGGAAGATTAAGGGAGGAAGTCACTCATGGCAGAAGGCCCAATTATCCTGACTGTTTAAACTTGTGGTACTACTGTTCCCTCTCAACAGTTGATGCAGTCAGATGTCCCACTCTGACTCTGGTCTGCCTAACTACTTTGCATTCTTAGCAAAATTTCCTGAAGTACTGCAGTGGAGAAGAGTTTCTTGTTGAACTAGGTGGTCCCTTCATGTCCGAAGACTTCTAAATTTAACCCATCTCTTCGAAAATGTCCCTCCAGCATCAGGATCATAAGCCTGAAAATTACCCCCAAACTCTGTGGTATGTTCACACCTTTGAATATGCTCCTTAGAACTGTACTGGCACAACAGCCAATCTCTGCACTCCACATTTCTGTTTGGGTGATGGCTATTTCCTTCCCAACTGCAGTCTATGACGGGTCCCCTCCAAATCCTGAAGGGATGTTGGTATTTGGGGCAGTGTTACTGTGGTTCTAAGATTTGTTCCTCATTTGTAGCCCAAGAAAAAGATGTGATGAGCATCCACTTTTCTTTGCTCTCAGTTGCTGCAGGGACTGATATGTCTAGTGATATCATAGTCTTCTCTTGGCTGCTAAGTGAAAAGTTCCTCATCTCTGTACATTTTTCAGATGGCAGAGACTGTTTTCACTGTGGGAATCACCTTATATACACCTGATCACTTTGTGTAACACACTGAATAACTTAAAAGGCCATTAAGTGCAGAATTTTGCAGGATTGGACTGTGTTATTTTATTAAAGAGTCATCTGAAATCTGATATCTAATATATTCTGCGTGCAGAGCAGAAGTTGGGGGCAAACAGGCAGTTTTCCTTGAAATTCAAAGTGCAGTAGCTCAGAGACAACCATCTGTATGCATTTAGGGAATCTGAAATTACCTGAATGCCTGGCAATTTTTTTGTAATTATCTCAGAAATGAATTATGATATATCACAGATAATTCTCCAGCTCTTTCATTCCTACTTTGATAAAACCTACTGAAAATCTGTTGCCTATTTTATTCCTTGCTGGGATTAAAACAAAAAAATCCCACAAGGAAACAAACAAAATAGCATGCTTATTGGAAAGTATGTGTGTGTTTTAAAGATTCCACATTTTAAAGACAAACAAGGGAGGGCTGAAATTACTACAACAGCTTCACTGAAAATAATTCCATCGCTCAGATCAAAAGCAGGCAAAAATCACAGAAACATTTGGAAGAGGCAGCAGTGCCAGAGCATGGTTTTAGCTATTTTGGGAAAGCAGCTGCTTCTCTCTGACATGGGCTCAAAACGTAGGATGATCTGTAAGGTGGATCGGCTCATTCAGATCATTCCCTACAGTGATTTTTTTCATGGGAACATTGACTAACGTCATTATTTGGGAGAAGCATTTCTTTTGAGGTCTAGAAAAATCTCTCTCCTATGCAGTCACACAATTGCTAAATGGCAGTTGGCTTTAACCCCTGAATGCTTATTCCCAAATATTCAACATAGAATGGCAAGAATTACATAGGAACATGACTGTTATTTTATATTGCTACATTGATTTTGTGTGACTAAAGAGATGCAGAACACTAAATTGGCAGTGAAAAACAATGCTGAATAGTCACTTCTGCTTTGAAAATCTCTAGTTACAGGGAAGGGACAAAGCTGAGCTGAATGTCACCAGAATACTAGCTTCAAATTCCAAAAATAGGAGATTTGGATAAGCCCTGGTTTTTGGACATTCCTGATTCCTCTTGGCTTTATGCTTGTTCTGGCAACTGCGAATGACAGGGATGATCTTCCCCATCACTCTAGGATCTCAGTGTCATAAGAATCACAGCTGGTTTCAGCACAGACCCCTGCATTAGGACTTTCTGTGCTTGACAGGCTATATTTGGCAGCATGAGAGTAATATGGTTTCTTTATTTGATTTTTATTTGACTGATTGCTTTTAATGCAATTTATTTTCTTTCTTGTGGTTTATCTGTAGTTCTTGCTGATGGCAGCAATATCAATCCCTATCTCTTGTCATCCATGGCTGGTTTATATAATTTTTTAAGTCATTTTTGAATGAATGCAGATTGCTGTGTCCATCCTGTTTAGGTTGGATGGTATATTAAGTTTTAATTTCTAGCACTGAAGAATATGATAAAATATTATAGCTAGCTCAGCAGACAGAAGACTTCACAGTCTTGTGGGTATACCATGTGGCTATGGGATTTTGTCACTTGAAGTTACAGGACTTTGGAAACACATCTCATACCCCTGCACTGTGCTGCATGATGGAATATGGTGCAGTGTCTGCTTTCTTCAGAGCTTCCCACTCGTGTTCTGTGGTTTGCTGTAGGCCCTGCCTGAGTTCCCCTAACCCACAGGGCAGGGTAGATTTTACTGAGCACACAGAGACTGATTACTCTTAGTGAATCCCCAGACCTCAAGCTGGTAGGATCTGCAGGAGTTTGCTGCATGAGCATCTTGTGTTGCTTTGAATGTGCTTTCTTGGCTCCAGGCAGAGGAACACCTGATTAATTTGCATTAAGGTGTTTTTCCACTTGGAACTTTGAAGTTCTGTGAAGCCAGTTTGTGATCTACATGAACAGTTTTATGATGTGACAGGACAGTGTTGGAAAGATTTCTGGAATTTTTTGTTTCACAATATTTTTCCACTAGCAAGTGTTTAATATTTTTCTTGAAAGGAAAATTTGTATTTTCATTCCCCTTTTTCTTTTTTCCCTTTGGCCTTCCTTTCCCATTTCTGTTAAGAATCAGGGTCACTGGTCCCATTTATATTTCTGACTGATTCCTATCCATTATGGCAGGAGTCTGAGTGCATCCATTAGTGTTTTAAACAGTCTGATTTTTCTTTCTTGCTTCTTTTGGCAACATTCTGTGACTGTCTGCCTACCCAGAAGAGTAGCTGTTTTTCTGGTGGTGTTCTTGAAGAGTCTAAAGATATTGACCTGAATAGCTTTTTGATTGTGTTGGTAGTTCTATCAAGGGATTCCAGACATGAGTGGAATTTGTGAACTGCAGAAATTCTCTAGATCAGTGCAAGGTGGGTCCTCATCAACACGAGGTACATGAAAACAGAATTCTGAACCTGCTGACCAAGCTGAAGATGGTAAGTGAATTTTCCCCTGAATATTGGGGGATCATTGTAGAAATACCCAAAGGTCAGTGAAATAAGTGTGAATGGCATTTCCTGGAGAACAAAATAGGATGGATAAGAGGTGGCTAATTGGAACCGTGGAGGTTGAAGTGTAGTCATGATTTCTTGAAAAGTTACATTACCCCATCTTTTTTAGGATATATGTGTATTTATGTTTGCCTGACATTAGAAGAAGAAAGAAAAAGGAGGTTCTTAACTGAATCAAGCATACTCTATCTGTAAGCACTGTGATTTGTGATGGAAAGGCTTCAAATCCAAGCTCCACAGCTTCTTCCATTGTTAGGTTCTCACTGTTATGCTGTTGTCTAGATCTCAAAGCCTGGTATACAATGGAAAGTTCTGTAGTTGAACCTTAGGTATCTTATTTTCTTAAGTAGATCCAGCACTTTTTTCCATTGTAGGAGATGGGTGAAAAACCCTTTCTTGAGTTTGGCTAGATTAAAAATATCTTGGATATTTTGTTTGATCTGAATTTCCAGAGTTACATAAGAGCAATGTTTCTTTCTTTAACCTGACTTTACTGTGCACATCCAAACAAATACCACTTGCATGCTGGGAATACATGCAATACAAGCAAGTCTGGTTAGGTGGTGGTGCAAATGAGCAAATCATTTCTTTTTCAGTGAAAAGGGATGCTGTCTTGAACTTCCCTGAAGAGAATAATGAAATGGGCTAAACTGAATCCTCTAAGCCACCTCTGAGCCTTGTGGTAGTAATACAACAACAATGCAGAACACACTGAGCAAGGCAGAATGACTGAAAGAGTGAGTTTGACATGGTATATTGCATATGCATATTCTATATGTGTAATTGACTCCAGTATTGATTCAGTAAATTGCTGTTTAACTTAGCAGAGATGCCACATGTTTCTCTATGGGAGATGACCAGAGGAAATCTGAAAATATTATTTATATGGCTCTGTTTTATCAATGAATCACAGTGAAATTAAGGCATTTATCTAGGATTGGTAAATGGATCCCCTTAACAAAGCACAGAGCATTACTATTTGTCTGTAATCTCTCCAGCACTTTTGTTTGACTTCAGAACTTGTGTCTGTTACCTGTGTGACAGCTTTCCTACCTCTAAAGTTCCTGCCCCTGCTGCTGTCTGAACAGCTCCTAGGAAGAGAATTTTTGCTAATGGGTACTGGAGGCTTTTTGGATGTTCATGCTACAGCTTTATTTGTTCTAATTATAGTTGACATTTCACAAGCTGCACATTCGTTATTTGATGGGCAAAACATCAAAAATAATTAGGCCAAATGATCACACAAAGCCCAATAGAAAGCTTTTCCAGGGTACATTAGCTGCCTTTTATTAATAACTATCCTCATTAAACTTTACCAAACTGTCATCTCATTGACTGCTCATTGTTATTGAAGTCCTAAAATCAGGAGAGGATTTGAATTTTCCTAGGAGATGAGCAGTGTTTACATTTGAAAAAATTTGCTCAAATCCAACTCATTCCTTCCTTCCAATCCCTTCTGTTTCTGATGGGAAACAGCTTTAGATT
>NW_008690844.1:265165-276922 GCF_000695815.1 Acanthisitta chloris | reverse complement strand
TTCCCCTTTGTCTTGCCTGGTTCAGGAACTAGTACTGTAAGAGATCCTCTGTCCTTGCTAGAGTACATTGGCACATTCCTTGTATTACTGTTTGGGTGCTGTCTGACACACATGAAGAGCTCTGTACTGGATGGATTAGTACCATTTGCTTGATAGCTATATGGAAAAGTCACAAAGAATTTTGTGGCAAATGAGAATTTTTCTCCAGGATTCCATCACTCATTTGGTATAATTCTACAAAAACCCATACTCTCAAATTCTATTGCAGAATTATAAATGGAGGTTTTAAAAAGCAGAAACCAGAGAATATGCCACTTAATTAAACTGTACAATTTGGAAAGCAGTGCTGATAAGCCCCAATGTTGTAAATTCATGTATGAATGACAGAATTTGCTGTGGTGTCCCACACTGGAATAATAATACATCTCAGTAGAAATTGGCAAGAATTGTTCAACCAACTGCAATTTGAGCAAACCTAAGCCAAAACCAAGTCCTCTACAGTATCTTATTATTACATTTATGAGGAAAAAATATTCATGATTGAGTTTTCACTAGAGCAAGAGCTAGAAAATTCTCAGGATATGGTTTCAGATTAACAATCTGAGCAGGTATGATAAGGAAACATATTGATAATTTCCATTTCAAATATTTCTTTCATTCCAATGTAAAATAAAATTCAGTGGCTTGGATAAAATAGTGTTGTACCCAGTCCCTTATGCCCCAATTCAAACCTAATCTGAACCATTATTTGTTGTTCAAAAAAAATGTTAAATTTCCTTGCCTTTTATTTTTTTTTCCCCATTTTTGCACTTCTACACCCTCAGTGATATAGAAGCAGGAGAAAAAACCCAACAGTCCTTAAGCAGAACACTGTAAAACTGGCTAGTCACAGAGCATGGCATGAATTCTGCTGGACTGGCAATTTCCCCAAACCAGACTGTCTCATAAATTTACTGGTTCAGTTTTGCAGATTTAGAAAATTTAGAACTTCACTGAAGTGCTGGAGTTCTTATTTACACTCAGCAGCATTTATGGGATGTGACTCTCCTATCTTGTTTGTATATATTTTTTATCTATATAGTAAAAGATGCAAAAAAAAAAGAGCAACAGAAGCCAATGGAGTCATCTCTATACTAGTGTTCAAATGCTTCCTTGGCTTCTTCTAACTTAAAAATGCAGGATTCTAAAATAAATGGAAGACTTTATTAATAAATTATTTTTGAAAGGATTTGCTGCTCTTTCTAGAGTAGTTTTTTAGTGGATTTTAGCAGCTGTTCCTTAGTATTGCCAGCTTTCATGCCATGATGTGTTTAGGGATCAGCTGGATCTGATGGTCACGAGACCTACTAGTAGTGCATTTTGTTAAGCACAGGATACTGCTGTGCCATGTATGTCTATGCATCCACCTCAAAGGCTCCTGCTTGATGGAAAGAGATTATATAGCACACAGGAAAGGTGCATGAATCATACTTGCATTTGGATCCTTTGGGGAAAACTTCCTTTTTGTTTAGCTCTTTGCACCTCTGAGTGAGGGAATGCTCTGAAGTGCCCACAAATATGAAGACCACAGAAATAATAAATATCAGTAAAAGGACTCTCCTTTCTCCATGCCACCATCCTGCTGTTGAGAGGGCAGATTATCAAAAGATAACTGAAAGCATTCCATCAAATAAAACTCCTAGCAAACTGGAGCTGTGGCAAGCTGTGTCTGCCAGAGGTGCAAACAATGGGAATGTGTCTCTTTGAACACACAAGCCATCTGCTCTGCACTCAACAGATAGGCATCACAGAAGTCAAAGTACTTATATTGTTATATTGTTATATCCCTCACTCTGCAGCTTGAGAGCCATAATAATTCTGCACAGAAACAGTGATCTGGCTTCTCTATTACCATTTTGTTCACCTTTACTTTTACTTACCTGCTACCTATCTATGGGAAACAGATAATAGAATCACAGAATGCCATGAGCAGGAAGGAACCCACAAAGATCATTGAAATCCAACTCTTGGCCCTGCACAGGACATACCTGAGAATCACACCCTGTGCCTGAGAGCATTGTCCAAATGCTTCTTAAATTCTGGAAGGTTTAGTGCCGTCACCACTTCCCTGGAGAGCTGTTCCAGTGCCCAACCACCCTCTGAGGGAAAAACCTTTTCCTAATATCCAACCTAAACCTCCCTTGACACAACTTCATGCCATTTCCTCAGGTCCTGTCACTGATCACCAGAGACAACAGGTTAAAAAACTACTTTGTGGCAAGATCTATATAGTGCCATCCAACCCATGTTCCTGTACTTCATGAGACACAGAGGATCACATTCAGGTTTAAATTAAAGTAGAAAGTTGTGTGTTGAAGAATATTACCAGAGAAGTATCTATTTTTTCAGTACACTTCATTTGTTGTTGAAAACCCCACCCTGTAATTCCTAGATAGAATCAATGGGCATATCCTGCCTTTCTAGTGTAGGCACTGTTAGATTTGTAGCTTATCTTTACTAAATTTATTTTTAAAGTCTAATAAGCTTCCTCTTTATTTATTTCTGCATTACTTCAGAAAATCTTGCTAGGAGAGTCCTTTCCGCATGGTCTAAACTGGTACTAATTTTTTTTTCAGCAGTACTGAGGGCAGTACAGCCAAAAATTAACCCAACCACCACCAGGTTTAATGACAATTGAATTAATACCTGAAACATTTTGAGAAGGAAAATCTCCACAAAGCATGCTGATAAGCTAACTGAACTCAGCTTCCAAATATAAATACTTCATTTTTTGTTCTTGGGCTGGTTTTATTATATATTGTAAAACAATATAAAATTTTGGTAATTTTTGAGAATTTGATAATAAAATAAGAAATTATGGCCTATCTAGGTAGTATTCCTAAAGCAATACTCCTGTCTGTCAGCTACAAAAAGAACTAGTCTTCATTTATATTTTGCATCAATGCAAAGCACTGCTATGCTTATAAAGATAGTCCAGATATGAAATACCAAACTTACAAAACTGATTCCTCACCTATTTTCCTCTGCTAACTTTTGAGTTACAAATCAATAAAGAAACTGCATCTCCCTTGTGTGATACCCATTTTATTATAACCCATGAAAACTTTGAAATATCAGCATATTTACTGACAGAACTAATGGTATTGGTTTAAAGTTGTCTGAAGAGAGAAACCATTTGCATGGCAATAGAGCAAATATTACATATCTTTAAAAGCTTGAAGTACTTTGTGACTATGGTTCAGAATGCACAGCTTCTTAAATAAAACCTCCAGGGATTTAAATAATACTACAACAGGGTGGTCTTTCACAATTTGGTTTCCTTCTTCTTTTGCTTCCCAGAGAATTCCATTTAAAGAGTATTTAATTGAGGACATTTTCTTTACTGCATTTTTCCTTTTCTTTTTTAAAGGTTTAGAGCTTTGTTCTAAGTGTTTTAACTTGTAATCAAGAAATGTGTCAGGTCTGTTGCCAATTAGTGTAGCTGATGTGAAAATTGATTGGACCTTGGGAAAGATGGCTATGTCTTGTAAAACAACAAAACAGTCTGTAAAAGAGGCCTTGGGAACAGGGGGAAGAAGAAGCAACAACACGAGAAATTATTAATGAGAGAAAACAGAGCAGAGGAACAGGAATTTGTATAGAGATCATAAGCACATTTGTAATATTTACTAAAGGTTTACTCAGCTACATCAGTTTATTATAAGGAATTAGCAATATATATTCAGAACTAGATTGAGGAACTTTTCTTCCCTGCAGATAAGATCCCAACTTTGAAGCCTGGTTTATGCCATAGAATACCTCTCTGTGCTGGCTAAGAGAAAGCATTCAGACCCCTCAGAACAGTGTTGCAGACTCCCTCATGGGAGTATAATTATGCTAGGGTGGGAAGCCTTTCTTCTCTTCTCATTGTCTTTTTAGATCATTTGTTTTGGTCTGGAGAGGGATGCAACTATGCTGGCACACAATACCTTTGTATGAGACCACTCTCCTGATGTAGCAACAGCAGAAGTTTTTGTAGTGACTTTAAAGTAGGAGTAAAAGCCAATAATAACAATAATAGTAATAATATCTAGGGCAAAATCAGACAGGAAAGGAGATACCTTTTTAGACTCATATGTTGAAGATCTGCAATGCTTTATATAGAAGGTTATTGTTTGTAGCAAAAAAGCATTGTGTTTGCAGTAAACTAGGAAGGAAGTTTGATTTGATTATGGTGCAGAACATCAGCACTAGAATTTGAGCTCTTAGATGTGTCATGAATTAGATGAATGCAAGAGAATGTCTGACCATGGAGGATGAAGAAACCCTTACAGAAACCTTTGAAAACTGGCTGTGCAAAACCAGCATGTTCAAGACTGTGTCCTTGTCTCTGTGTTACTGTGTGTCTTTAGTAAATCTGATTTACTGCAGCTCCCAAGTTTCTCCAGCTGCCATCTTGGTCATCATGGAGCAGTGACTCTTCCTGTGGGAGCCCATGGCCAGCACAGCCTGTCTGGCTGTTTCTGTAAGGAGCTGTGATCCCAACACACTGAAAGGTTCTGGCCCTGCCATTTAGGGGCTTTCCACACAGCAGCTTGTCTTGACATCATGTTTTTCACTCCTCCATGGACTTCTTTATGCAGCTGTCCAGTCATTTTGCCACTGTTTCACATGTTGACCTCTCTGGGGAGGGGCACTCTGTGATTATTATTAGCACTGGGAAAGTATCATATCAGTGAACTCTCAGTGTTTCACTGGTGTTTTCCTCTATACGAGATCAGATAAGTACATCCATGTAGGAGACAAATCCAGTCTCGGCATATCCTGTAGCACACAGTGATCTTTCTCTTTGGGAAAAGTTTTCTTGAAGGAGACAGTAGCAGTCAGACTGTTCAAGGCTGTTGTGGTTAAGGAGAGCTGTCAGTGTGCCACGTGGAGAACTGTCCATCCCTTCAGTGATAAGAAGAGAAATGTGGAGAGAGGGATGGGCAGAGTGGCACAACCTCAGGGACTCTGCACACTGCAGCATCCAGTGATGTGAAAGGTGAAGCACTTTTTTCACCTCCCTTCACTAAATTTCTGCACTTGTTTAAAACGGAAATTAACTACCTTGGGGAAAATATTTTCTCCCTAACATTAGTGAATTGCATGTTATAATAAAAGACTGGAAACCAGGACCCTCAGATTCCTGAAAACCAAGGAAAAATTAATAAAAGAACTTTTTTCATACCTGTGGTTTAAAACACTGTAAGAGGGAGTGTAATTCTGATTACTTCCATTTCATAGATATGTGCATGAACTTTATCATTGTCATGCAGCAGAGATAAATGTTAAACTCATTTACTTACATCATAAAAATAACAGAAATCCAAATACAACTTTTTTTCTCTTAGAAGATGAATATGCAGCTTTGTAAATTTTTTTGAATTGCATTCAAACTAAGGAGATGTTGCTATCTGAAATTGTTATGATTAAATAATAATAAATACATTAAAACACATGTGATGTATTGATCTGAAAAGTTTTAATATAGCTTCATTGTAAAGTACAGCTGCAACTGATCTACATGAGCTGAGAGTTGGACTGCAGAGTTTGATAACTGTGCCTAAAGTTGAAAATCTATTGGTTTTATCTTTAAAAATAGAGCATTTTTTTCCAGTTACAAAGAGCTATGAGATATGTGTAACCCTCTCAAGCCAATAAACTGCATGTTGAAAATTAACCTTCAACTGTATTGCATTTGTGGGTGGGTATTGTCTGATAGACCAAACTTACCCTGAAGTAAGGTAAATATTCAGTAGTGTTAATGGGATACAGTAAAAAAGTAGCATCTAGTATTAAAGCTGTGAAATACATGAATTCTACTGCCAAGTAAAACTGTTATTTACTGTTAGCTTTCTATATAGTTGTTAACATAATTGCCAATGTATCACGGGTCTGCTCCAAGTGCTTGCTTAAATCAGCAAGTCACTGGATAGAGAATAAGGGTCCTCAGGAGAGATTCTGAACTAGGAATTACTGGTGAAGGAGTAGTTCTTTTTTTTTTTTTTTTTGCCTGCCTTCTGGAACTGAATATTTCCGGAAAATACAGCTTATTTACTGTAATATTCCTTATAGTAAAGCTAATGCAGTATTGACTTTGAGCTTGTTTGGGAAAGGTTGAAAGTTTAGGTTGCATCTCACTACAGGGATATTTTATTTCTGGGCAACCAGACAAAGAACTCCTCCAGCCAAGGCAGAATGAGGCTGCAGCTGATTGCCAGCTCACATTAGGTTTGTGCCTGAGACATTGCCCAATGGTTGAGTAGCAGAAGAAATGAGATTTTGTTACTGAAATCTGTTTTATGATGTTTAAGCCGTTTTTAATCTATTTTTTTGGAAGAGATTCAGTAAGAAATAGAGGATGCACACCACTACAATTCACCTATGCTGATTCTCTTGAACAATTGTTTAGCAGTTTTCATACAAACAGCAAACAGATTTGTCTGTCTGTTTTGGTAGGTTTGACTCCTTTTGTTTTTTGTTTGTTTTTCCACGGTTGCCTGATAGCAACAGCTGATCTTTTTCACATTGGCATAGCTAATTTTAAAAAATTAAAGCACAGAAATGTAAGAAGCTTTCTTATAGCAGTACTACTAAAGACTGAAAAATCTGCCTGGGGAGCAATATCTTACAAAGCAAATACTCCTGTGAGTAAGCATTTTGAGTGAGATATTCTTATCAACAGGAGATGAAATTGTCAACAATTTAAAGGGTGTTTTGGTTTGAACATCATTGGGAGTATCTTGGAGAGAGAAAATGTATATTTGAAAGGTGTTCTCCAGCCAGTTTTTGAGGGTTTGCACAGAAATAAGGATGTAAACACACCTGTTGCTTAGTACTAGTCATTGGGCATGATGAGCCTAGTGGTGTTTTCTGTCCTCATAATCAATGTGTACATTAACTTTGCAAAGTTGCATATTTTTCTGAGGTTAAGCATTCTGTCTATGAAACAAGGACTTTTGGTCACTGTCTCTTGGGTTTTCTTGAGTAACAAAATGTGTTGGCCAACTAGTACAAGCTTTGACCTAAAATTCTAACCTAGAATCCAGAGGGGCTATTGTACGTTTTTAGCTGATTAATAGAATGAATGCAGGTTCTGTAAGAAAGTCAATATAAAACCATGTGATAAATTGGTAAGGTGTCCCAAGATCATTTTACTTTGTGAATGGATACATAACTGTGTTCATCTGTTCTTCTTTTTCCTGCATCTGAACTTTCAATAACAAGAACTGAGAGCTCCTTTCCTCTCTCTCATGTCTGCTGTCTAGAACAGTGGCACTGTCTTTTCTTGCATCCCCCATCAAACAACTCTAGTTATGACAACGTGAATGAAGCAGAAAATATTTCTCCTCTTTAAACTTATTTTGTGTGAAACTGATGCCATTCTGGTTAGGAGTGATATGAATATAAAAGAGCTTGTGACTTGATGCTCTCATCACACTTATATTGGATAGCTCTTAAAGCAGTTGAAAGTTCCTTGAAGCCAATGGGATGAAATAATAGGCTTCCCAGGGCCTAAAAGGGGCAGAAACTGGTCCTGATGGGGAAACTTCCTAACAGAGTATTGTGCAAGACAGGAAAAGACATTTGTTGAACAGAAAAAGGAGAATATTTTGTAAAACATTTTTCTGTCTTATCAGTGAAACCTTTTACACCTGCAAAGTGATGTTTGTTTTATAGTAACAAGTGTGTCTCACTGCAGAGGGAGAGCCAAGGTCAGGGCCAGTTCTGCTCATCACTGCATCTGCCAGTGGCCTGAGCATTGTCAGCACTTGGGGTGCAGAGGGAAGGTGGGCAAGGGGTGCAGAGGGAAGGTGGGAAGGGCTGGGCTTGCCAGCAAACTTGAGAAATCCCTGGTGAAACACTGTTGAAGGAAACAGCGGCTGGGAGCTAGTACAACTATAAACCTCTCTCTGGCTTTTGTTGCACATCTTCTCAGCATGAATCTCCATTCCCTCCCAAAGGTGTGGTGGTGACAGAAGTTAGATTTACTGCAGTGAGGTTAACACCAGGATCAGGCCTGTTTCCTAACCTGAGTTCAGAGCTGGAAAGGAAAAAGAATAGGGAAATATTTATGTGTAGATTCGGATTTTCTGGCCAGTGATGCAGGCATAGGGACAGGGGGAGTGGCTGAATCAGAATAAGAAATATGAGACAGGATTGAGAATTCAGGCAGGATTAATTCTGGAGCCCTCCAAGGCTCCATGGTGCAAAAGCAGCCTGACTAGCCTTGTAAATTATGCAATTTAAGGTTCCTTTGAGAAATTTTCTTGGAGTTCTGAATCTGCCTCTGGGAAGCTAATAGAATGTTAGCCAGCATTGTCAGCCACCCACTGCTCTACCTTCCAGGTGACTCTGGCAGTGTTGGCAACACCTGCAGTAACCTGCTCAGCACTATTGCTTCTGACCACAATCTGTGCATCCAGGGATGTTCCCTGTTTCTCAGAGGGGGCTTTCCTGTTCTCCTCTCTATTTCTGTATGCATTTTTCCTTCAAAGTAAACTACCCTGGCTTGGTCAGTGTGCTCAGAATTTGAAAGCAAATCTGATGGGTCTGACAAGGTGAAGGAAAATAGCACAGGTGAAATGAAATACTGTCTACCATTCACCCCAAAACAAAGAGAAATCAGTCGTTCTGAGAGCAGAAGAGTTCATGAAGCCTGATTCATTGTGTATTTGTGCCTCACAGTTGATGCCTATAGTGTTTGTTGAAATGAAATAGTGTGCTCAAAACTTGCAGAGGAGATAGAAGGCTTGAACAGACTAACTGAAAGACAGGAACAGAGACACTTTTATGCACATACTGTGATCACAAGTTTTGTTTAGCTGAAACTAGAAATGAAATTAAACTCCAGAAGAACAGAGAGGGGAATAAAGAAGGAATAACTTTGATCATTCTAGCAATATAAAAGCAATCTCTCTTCCAGCATATTTGTCTGAACATTTGAGAGACAGTCTCCCAATCACATCTTCCAGCATGACAGAGAGGTGGTGGGAAGTTCAACTGCCAGGATAGCACAGAGTACATCTCTCCTTTACCCTTTCTCTTGCCAAAGACAGTAGTTAAGCCTTCTGGCTTCCACACAGATGTTCCTCGATCTGTTAGTCCTCCACCACCACTGGCTGAGACATCCTCTGTCTCTCCTAACCTGTAGGATCTGCAGCTGTGTTCCAAGGAGTGCATAAATCCTCCACTCAGGAGGAGTGATGTAGAAAGTAATGACATGGATAACTTCTACTTTATATTTTGGGATGCTGTCTCATACAGGTTAGTTCCTCTCTGTTCCTGGTGACTGAGAGAGGTTTTGTGGGCCAAATTATTTTTGGCACTGGTTTCTCTGCTGACAGTGCTGCAGTTCAGGAGTTTTCTTGAAGTCCAAACAGTGAAGTGTGAGCATGTGAGCTAGTTGTCAGAGCAGTAAAGTTAACAGGGACCCTCAGATCTTGGCTGGGGAGGATGCCCTGGCATTGCCACATCTGGGGAATGAGGTACTGCTGTTGATTGGCCATGAGTTAAAAGGAACAGCAAATTTAGGACCATGCTGTTGTATGAAGAAACTTGTCTCTTTAGTTCTATGGTCATGTTTAAAGTAATCTAAAGATTGATCTGGTATGAAAGGTAAAGACTTCGCTCGACCTTCTTTGAAGCTAATGGTAAAAATGCCATTAGATTCAGCAGCACAGACTTAGCTGTAAATAATAATTTACATGGGGTTGATAGAGAGATTTTCTGTTCCCTTGAGGGGCAGAAAGGGAAAAATACATGAGGATCATGAGTTGGACAGAGCTGAGTATGAGCACAGCGCAGAGGCAGTGGTGGGCAGAGGTAATGAGTTTCAGGTAACAGAGGTGCTGAAAGCAGATTTTAATGAAGAACTAGATGTGGCTGCTTTGTGAGGTGAAATGGGCTGGATAGAGTTAATCACAGTTGACTTGTTCTGAGTTTTTTCCAGTGCAGTTTTTCAGGAGCAGGCAGATGCTAGGGTCATCTCTGATACTGCTCACAGCTGGAGCTCAGCTCCTCCAAAGATGCTCTGTGTAAGGCATGTAAAGTTGCCCTCTATAAGGAGCACCTTGTGTAAGTACTTCCAAATGATTTTAAACAAAATGTCAGGTTAGTTGATCCACTTATGTTTTCATTGCTGCCTGGTGGTACTGCCCTAGGAGATGGATAATGACATTGCCAGTTGGGATGGAAAAAAAAAAGCCTCTGGAATGCTTTTGTAAAACAGAATTTTGTTGAAGCAGTTTACTTTGGATCACAAATCTGAACTATTAATTACTGCCTCTTCCTCTTGTATGGAGAAAAGAGAGGCCCAGATCTCAAAATATTTCCAGAAGAAATTAAATTGAAAGTGATACAATTGCAAAATATTTTGCATAGATAAAACTGTGCACTTGAAGAAAAATACCTTTACAAGCTCTACTAGCTGAAGTGCAATTTCATTACGAGTAGGGTTCTAAATGTTGAATTTATGATTGGTTTGGTGATATGATTCCATTTGATTCTTTATAGAAGCACATCCAGGATTGTTTAAACATTTTCATTTTTGTTTCTGTTTATAAATTGCTCACATGTACATATTAAATATTCATGGTTAATATTTGCTGGAAAATATTGCTAGATAAATTATTGATGTCTTAAAATAATATTTTTCCCATTTTAATGATTAGATTTTCCCAATATGCAATTTATTTTTTGATTTATTTTTTAATACTGCTGATTTAATTCTTGGTTCTTTTTTCATTTTGGATTGTAACATAAGACTTGTCAGGAAACACGAGATGAAATTTTGATCTCCCAAAGGGATTTACAATCATCCAGTTTCATTATTTTCAGTGAAATTTTGTTGCTATGGCTGGGGTCAGTCTTACCTCCTGACTCTCTCCTTTTCTTTAAGACTGATTTGTGGTATTTAAATGTGAGACTGTTGTGCAAATTTTAAAAACAGTGAGGTTAATGATGGAATGCTATTGACTTTCTCCAACTAATCATATTTTAAGTCCTGACAATACTTGTATCCATTTTAGATGTTGGTATTTTAAGTCTAAATGTAGCTCAGACCCTTTCAAGGTTATAGATGTGTTTGGCTCAGTGTTTCCACAGTAAATGTGAAAATGTCAGTTTGGAAACAGCTTAGGATCAGCCTCCGCAGCCTTTAGTCCTAGAAAACAGTGGTTTATCCTGTGATTTCTTCCATTTTGTTTAAATAATGGTGACAAAATTGCCACCACACTACAGTAAAAGAAAATGTGTTTGAAATTGAAACAAGAAATGCAGAACATTTCAGGTATTTGATGGTTTTAAATGTTCAAAATAAGATTTCATGAAACACAAAAATTGCTGCGTAAAGTAAGTCTTGTTCCTACTAAAAGTGACAACATAAAAAAGATGTAAAATCCAGAATAAAGCTATCTCAAAAAACCTGGCATTATTTGCATTTACTTTCAGCTCTTCTCAGCAGACCTGCTTAGCTAATCTGGTGGCATCGTTTGTGACACTTATCCATAGGGCATAAAATAACAGTTTGCCACCCACCTTGAGCAGGTTGTTTTTGAAGTGTTTGAAGGCAAAACAAAAAAGTACCCTGCCATTAGTGGCAAGCTGGAATTTTATATCCACTTGTTTTTGACAGTTATAGTTGAAGCTGTCACTTACTATTTTTTCAGAGCCTTTAAAATGGATCTTTTTACACGTTAACATGAATACATTAAAATGGGAAAAAAATCCCTGCAG